>NW_026945950.1:0-300000 GCF_034702125.1 Engraulis encrasicolus
CCCTTATGTGGAATGTATTAATTGTGGTGTTAATTGTACCAGAAGAGAATTTGAAGCGGCAATGGTGAGGAAAATGGCACTGCTATTTTACAACTCAATCAGAGAGATTAGATTACTTATATTTTCCATGATATTTATCACGTTTGTATTACATTATTATCATGATGTGTAATATTGTTATATGCAGAGATTTTAAACAAACATTTAAAACAATGTAGGCTCAATATAATGTACGCCTGATGTAATACACTATAATGTATGACTAATATAATGTATAACAGTGTCCTGAAGCTCCTTGGTGAAATTGTGAATTTTTGTTGTCGGGTTAGGAGCTGGAGTTCTCTGCGTGGCTACCCAGTCTGCTACATGTCATGGGGTACCAGGAAAACCACTGTATTTGCAGGTGCTGGCCAGTGCCTCTAGATGTCAGCTAGTTTTAAAGAGAGTAATGCCGAATAGTGAAATAGCAATTCTAAGATATAAAAAAGCACAGCTTCTTTTCTATGAGGACTTGCCATCAATGAGAGGTAGATGGAACTTCACAGAGCTGAATGGAACGATAACAGTAAACCCATCAACAAAGGAAGATACAGGAACCTACAAAGTACAAATCATCAATGTAAGCAAAGGAGATATTGTTGACAACATCACAATTCATCTGATAATGCAGGGTAAATGTTTTATACATTCATATTACATCATTTGTCAAATAGAAAAATTGAGCACGGGAAGTAAAGGTTTTTGCTAACAGTAATAATATTATTTTTTTGTATAGGCCTACTGTTTTTAAAAGTCCTGATTATAATGTATATGCATTTCCCGCTAAACCATACATTTAGAAATATACTTTAAAAAAATAGACCATTGCTTTCCATTTTCTTTTTACTGGCATCCACAAATATATATATATATATATATATATATATATATATATATATATACAGTGCCCTCCATAATTATTGGCACCCCTGGTTGAGATGTGTTAAAAGCCTTAAAATAAATTCAGTGTTTATTGCAGAAGAATACTGTCACACTGAAAATTGTAGGAAAATGTAGCCTTCAACTCAAATGAATTGTAAGAAAATAAAAAAATCCCTGACTAAAAAATAATTATTTTTCATTAAATCACCTGTTCCACAATTATTGGCACCCTTAACAATTCCCAGGAAATAAATATAATTGAAGCATTTCTGTCATTTCTACAGTAGTTTACAAAGTTTACCAGAGTATGTAGGAACATTTAATTAGTAATTCATCACTTCCTGTTTCCCTGGGGTATAAATATGACGTGACACAGAGGCCATTTCTCTTATCCACTCTTAAACATGGGAAAGACAAAGGAACACAGCATACAAGTGAGGCAGATGTGCGTCGACCTTCACAGGTCAGGCAGAGGCTACAAGAAGATTGCCACTTAACTGCAGCTGCCCATATCCACTGTGAGAGGAATAATTAAGAAGTTCAAAACAACTGGAACAGTGGTAAACAAGCCTGGACGAGGACCCAAGTTTATTTTGCCACCACGCACAGTGAGAAGGATGGTAAGAGAAATCAAAAGATCTCCAAAGCTCACTGTTACAGAATTACAACAAATGGTAGCATCCTGGGGTCACAAAGTCTCCAAATCAACCATCAGGCGCTGTCTACACGCCAACAAGCTGTTTGGTAGGCATGCACGGAGAAAACCTTTCCTCACTCACAATCATAAACGCAAACGTCTGGAGTTCGCCAAGCGGTATTGGGGCTTCAACTGGGACCGTGTGCTTTGGTCAGATGAGACCAAGATTGAGCATTTTGGCAACAAACACTCTAAGTGGGTCTGGCGTGCCACGAAAGATGCACATGCTGAAGAGCACCTCATACCCACTGTGAAGTATGGGGGTGGGTCAGTGATGCTGTGGGGCTGTTTCGCTTCCAAAGGCCCTGGGAACCTTGTTAGGGTGCATGGCATCATGAATGCTTTGAAATACCAGGACATTTTAAATCAAAATCTGTTGCCCTCTGCCCGAAAGCTGAAGATGGGTTGTCACTGGGTCTTTCAGCAAGACAATGACCCTAAACATATGGCCAAATCTACACAGAAATGGTTCACCAGACACAAAATCAAGCTCCTCCCATGGCCATCTCAGTCCCCTGACCTCAACCCCATTGAGAACCTGTCGGGTGAGCTGAAGAGGAGAGTACAGAGGAGAGGACCCAGGTCTCTGGATGATTTAGAGAGATTCTGCAAAGAGGAATGGCTGAAGATCCCTCTTTCTGTCTTTTCCCATCTTGTGAAACATTATAGGAGAAGATTAGGTGCTGTTTTGTTGGCAAAAGGGGGTTGTACAAAATATTAACACCAGGGGTGCTAATAATTGTGATACACATTATTTGATGTCAAATAATTATTTCTTTATGTGGGATTTTTCCCCACTGAATAAATGCACTTGTATTGAAGGTTGGATTTTTCTCTTTTTTTCCATTAAGGTCCCATATTATTTAGAAAAATGAATAAATAATTGGAAGCTAAAAAACACATCCCAACCAGGGGTGCCAATAATTATGGAGGGCACTGTATATTGGTGGTCCTTCTGTAGATGTATACAGTACCACTCCGACCTCGACTCCTATTACTGCAGAACCCAATCAGACTGCAGCAATTTGTGGTAAGTCTCACTTATCATTTCAATCAAATTGATTGCTCTGGATTTTTTTTTATTAACATAGCAGCTGTATTTGACACCACTTTTTGCAATCATTTAAAACACAATGAGCTGCACATCTCTATGAAATGTAGGCCTAATATGCAATATTATTATTGTTATTATTATTATTATTATTATAGTTGTTATTATTATTATTATTATTATTATTATTATTATTGGGTTGTTGTTGTTGTTGTTTCTGTTGTTGTTGCTGTTGTTGTTGTTGTTGTTATTAATAAACATTTGCAGTATAATGAGTTTGGAAAAACAGTACAGTATTTCCCCTATATATTGTTTTCATTTATTTTAATTTTATTTTTTATTATTAATTAGATACATTGAGTGTATTGGTGGCTGTCTTGATCGGGGGCTGTTTCCTGTGTGTGGCTGTATGTGGAGCAATCTTATACCTGAGAAGAGCACGCTCACACCAGCCAGGTAGGACCAACAGCAGTTAGTGTACTGTATCTCTCAGTCATTTTATTTTAAAAGCATTGACTAAATTAGGCCAAGGAGCAAGGACATTATAAGCAAGGCTCTAGCCCCTGCCCCTTTGATCTTTTATGTCCAAAGTGACCCTTTGACATTGCTCATTTTATGTTTTATGTTGAGGGTGATAATTGTGCACAGCCCAGGCAAAGGTGCAGGACGAAGGCTGACTGAAGCCTTCAAGTGAGGAGTCCGCACACTTTTTTTAAACTTTTTTTTTGTTTTAATATAAAAGGGCTTAATCCATGTATGGTCTATCAGGATGTAATTACAATATTCTTTTAAATACAGTTGACGTGCGATTTGGAATTATATTTTTTTAAGGGCCCATTGTGAGACCCTGAGCTCCTGACCCTCTTAAGGTCTTGGCCCGGCCCTGATAAACAAAACAACTTCAAAAGCAAAATGGTATTACTCTGCTCATTGCTATGAGTTGCGTTTTGATGGTACTGACTTCGGGGGGTATCTTTTTTTTGCTCACATTATGTTTAATGGAGACAGCAATTAATTTCAGTTCATAGCTTTTATCATTCAATTTGCTTACAATTAGTTTTAATTCTGTATACTGTATTCTGTATACTGTACTCTCAATGGTTAATCATAATGAATTGAGTGAATACCCACCCCATCTGTAAATAGACTGTATTATTGTTACTTAAATAGCAATGATGAATGTGATTTTAGCAGTGTATAAATGTACAGTATATATTCACACACACTAAATATTTCTGTTTATATATACTTCAAATGTGATATTGAAATAAATATGTAAATAATAATAATACATTTGGATTTTGAAATAATATTTCACGAATGTATAAGCACACTTGACTCTGTTCTCTGAAGCTGAGGCTGCTGAGTTGGAGTATGCTGATGTGAGTGTCGTGAGGAGAGCGAGGGAGCAGCCAGAAGAGCAGAGTGGGGAGGAGGACTCACGTGACTTACCTGCTGCGGACCTCAGACCTGACAATACTTCACCTGTGTACAGAGAGGACAGCGTGTATGCTCAAGTTCGACCTGGACAGTGAGAAGAGGTGCCTACACACTAAGAAATGATCTGTTAAATCAACACAAGTCAACTTTGGGACCAAATACGCACTAGTGTATTGTCTGGAGTCTATGGATGTGAAATTGACTTCCGAACAGTTGAAGTAACACTGTAAATTGTTATTGTGTACTGAACTTTTCTACTTGCTTTGCTTACAGAGAAGGAGGCATTTTAATATTGGTCTGAAGTAATCTGACAGATTTTAGCTGATGGCCAGAAGATATGACCTTTGACCTTGACTTGATTTCCCCAAAAAGTTAATGGGGTCATCAATTGTCCATTGTTTCCTGAAAATGTTGTTTGAATCAGTACTTTAAATTAGTGTGTGAGTAGTTTTGCAAAACATTGCTAATGTAACAGACAGCGAGACACCCCCCCCAAAATCCCTAAACGTTGAGTAACAGCTCACACTTTACTACCGCAGTGACTGTTAATTCAAACTTGAATTAATTTGAATTTTCACTTGTGGACCCAGCTGACCCTCGAGTCGCTTCTGACAGACAAACATTGTGTTATTGCACCACAGTGCATGTAATGTGTATACATACCATGATTTATTCTTTCTTTCTTTCTTTCTTTCTTTCTTTCTTTCTTTCTTTCTTTTTTTTCTTTCTTTCTTTCTTTCTTTCTTCTTTTTTCTTATGGCCAACATTTGTGCGGTGCTTTGCTTTGGTGGCTGTGTAAACTGTGCACACTGCTGTCCTCTAGTGGGTACAGCTGGTAGCACCAATGTCCATTGTCCAAAGTTCAGTGAGCACAGAGAGCACTGATGATGGCAGAAACCTGAACTGTCTGCTCTACTCTGCTCTGAGAAAAATAAAAATTAAACTCCACTGCTTATTTCTCTGAACTTCTAAAGCGCAACAATATCAGAGAGGACATGGCGTTCCCCTTAATTTCAACTGTTTATACATTGTACATACTGTAATACATCACACAATTATACACTTCCACTGGTTCTAATACAAGCTATGTTGTACATTAACGCTCATTAAAGCTCATCCAGTTTTATTTCCACCAATATGATAATTGTCCCAGTTGTCAATTTTATGGACCGGACAGACCAGCATATCCCCACAGAGAGTGGTGGCGTTTTTAAATCATGTCATACAGAAGGGGTCAGTCGAGTTTGTTGTTGAATCTGGATGTGAACTTTAACACTCCTAAAAGCATAATCATAATCTCTAGAACATCATAATGAAATGCCGGCAAATTTTATTGCACTTTGTAGGAGAGGACAAATAGGAGAGGAGAAGCCAATCATGTTCTCCGTGGTCGTAATAATCTGGTGATGCAGATAGTTTCTTTTAGCTATTTTTTTAGTCCTGCCATTTTAGCAGCGTAGCCTCACCTTGGTCACAAACAGGAAAGACTGTGGTCTAAAATAGATTACTGTAAACAGTACTGCTGCAGAACTATGTGGCTTCAATATACCACACAAGAGATTCTACGTACAGTATATTAACCCATTTAACCCTCTATACTCTAGATGTGCTTCAGAGGCTGACATATTAAGGTTTTTACAGGCTGAGGGCACCTTTTTCCAAAAAGGGCTTAGGCATTGAGCAGGCGATTTTCAGGTGCTTTAAGCTTAAATGGGTTAATAGCCTGTTCAAACCGCAGACATAGAATGCATGCATTGGCTGCTTCCATGTTGCATTCATTGGCTGCTCACGAACACTAGCCTCAGACATTTGCTGTTTCTCAATGAGTGTTCTAGCCTTGCTTGGATGTGAAATGCCCAGTGATTGGATACTCTGGTGAACTCTGCAAAGTATTCAATCACTGGGCGCTTCACGTCCTGTGAACACTGGACATTGGGAAACAGCCATCGTCATTAGTCTTCTTGGTGTATAGGCCACATGGTCAGGATGTGGTGGTTTTGTGTCTCTGTTTGTGAAGAGCACTCAGGTACGGTGGCCCAATAGTGCAATGTGGGATTTATTAATCATACAGCTCACAATAACAAATTTGAAAACAAAATTCAATTTTGGAAGCACACTTATACTTCGATTTTTTTTTTTAATTTTATAAAACAAATCCACAAATATGAAAACAAATATACAAACTACACCTCAGGATCACCTTAGCTACTAGCCTATATGTATCAAAAAAGACACTCTCACTTTTCACATTAAGTGCAGTGGCTTCATTAGACTTGATGGTTAGGGAGCTGATGTTGGGATCAGATGGTGTGAGCTGCACTACTATTGAAAGGCAAGTGTGAAAAGATACGTTTTTCAGTTTTGCTTTCAAGTTGGAAAGTGAGGTGCATTGATGGAGTGCAAGTGGGAGAGTGCTCCAGAGTTTGGGGCCCGCCACACTAAATGCCACCATTGGAGCGGGGTATCCAAGAAGAGTGTTTTGCGTGAAGCGTAAGCTCTTGTGGGTGGGTTGGTATGGGGGCAGTGTTGCCAGATTGGGCGGATACCCACCCAATTGGGCTGCTTGGGATAGGCGTCTGCGGGTAAAAACGGGAAAAATCGTCCATTTGGTGTTTTTTTCTGCAGTTTTATGCCCATAGAAATCAAGGCAATTTGTTAAAATTGGGCGGAATTTAGCATTTCTTGGCGGTTTTTGAGCACCTTTTGTGCGGTATTTGATCAGACACATCTAGCAACACTGTATGGGGGTGAGGAAGAGGAATACTCTTCTCGAACTTCACCCATGACTAAAATATTACATATAATATTATAAATAAATATACACTAAAGTAAATGGCATGACATGAGTCATGACATGACATTATACATTGCATACACTGTAAAAAATGCCCGTTGAAATTACGGCAAAAAACTATCAAATTGCAACAGTCAGTGACCGTAAAATGTAAAACAGTTTATCTCTGTACTAAATATGGCAAGCCACTATTTAGTCAAAAAGTGCTACATAACTTTATTTTTGACAGGTGTCATATGTAGAAAATACTGAACTGTTCTCTGTAAACGAAGATATTGGAAAACACCGTTAAGTGAGATGAAGTAGTCAAGAAACGGTACATAACTTTATTTTTCACTGGTGTCAATATGTAGAAAATACTGAACTGTTCACTGAAAAGAAAATATTGGAAAATACCGTTAAGTGAAGATGAAGTAGTCAAGAAACGGTACATGACTTTATTTTTCACTGGTGTACACATATGTACACAGCTAATCTGCCAGAGTTAGATTGATCAGAGTTAGACTGGTGTTCAGCCAAAATCTAAACATCAAGAGTTGTAGCAACACTACAGAGTGTTATTTGACTCCTCTGGATCCGAGTTGTTGAGCTAAGAGAGCTAGAGAGTTAATGTTTAACTCCCTAGAGAGTTATGAAAACACGCCTCCCCAATTTCCAAATGTTTTAGCAACATGAGCAGCCATTTTTGTTGAGTCCCCTATAAGTGAACCAAACTCAATCCTCTGTTAGTGAACCAAATTGTGAACCAACAGACAAAGAACTCTGTTCTGCTTTTCTTCACATTGTGTATACTACAAAAAGTAGGTGCTCTTTCTGGTCGTGTTAGGCTTTTTGTCCTCTTTTAGTCCAATAGATCTCTTGTGATTGCACTTGTTCCAGGTGTAACTTGTCAAACCACTGATAGGCTGGTTGTAACAGGCAGAGTTTGATGTCAACACGCTATTTGATTAGTAGCCATCAATGAGTATTAACTTAGAGTACAACCCTTTGCATGTGTTCTAGTTCATCCTGCGAAAAATTCTCCACCGCAATATTTTTTTCCCTTATTGGACTTTGAGGCTTTGCCATCAGAGTTTTCGATTGAGAGGCAAATTGACACAGTAAACCTCTTCAAAATTCAGAATATCTTTTTTTGCATTCCTCCTACACAACAGAAAGCAATGGAGGTTATAATGAATTAAATATTAATTACTCCACAGAAAACTGTCTGCTTGGCTCCAGGTGCCTCCACGTTGTAGATTTGACAACAATGAAGCTGGCAACTGAATAAACTGTGCAACAGTTAAGGACTGCAAATGGCAACAGTTTGCACATTTTGCATTAATTCACTGTAACTTATTATTTATCCGGTAACAGCCTACAGTTTAGCCTCATTTAATGTGTAAAATATACCTATAGGCTAGTATAATCTGAAAAAGTCTACCTGGGACAGTAATCCCTTGATTTAGTCTCTTAGAAGTAGCCCAGTCTATTTGAAACTGTCATTCTACCCCATCCAAATCAATCTATCAATCAATTCCTGACCTCACCTGAGTGCTAAGGGCTGTCATGCAATGATTAACTTACTGCCTGCACCTGTCAAATGCTTAATCACTCGGGTCACATGGTTCACTTGAACATGTATTTAAACAGGGACTGTTGCATTGTACTGCTCACTGGTTGCTAGCTAGCTAGGTGGCTGGCTGGCCGGCTGGCCGGCCGGCTGGCTGTAAGGCCGGCCGGCTGTAAGGTCGGCTCGCCTCGCCTCGCCTCGCCTGGCCTGGCCGGCCCGGTTAGCAGGTCACGTTGTAAGGGTGGCTGCATGGCTTGCTAACTAGCTTGTTTGTTAGCTTGCTTGCCCCGCTAGCTTTGGCCTTCATTTTCCTTAAGGTTATTTTCAGGCCTTTTTTAAATAAAGAATGGATTTGCATACCCTTCATTGATGATACTAGACTGGTCCACCTGCCTGCACTAGACAATCTGGCAATTGGGCATTTATTTAGGTATCTAATTAAGTTGATGTTTATTGGACTCCAATGAGTTGAATCAGTCCAATCAGTTGTCTGTGATTGCAACTCTATAATTGGACTCACCTGAGTATAATCAGTCCAATCAGTTGTCTGATTGTAACTCTATAATTGAACTCACCTGAGTATAATCCGTTTTTACCGTAATTTATTTAATGGTACGTTTTGGCAACCACTGCTGCCATAATTTTACCGTAAAATGTAAAAAATAATAATACCGTTATTTATTTAACGGTAGGCTTTGGCAACCACTGCTGCCATAATTTTACCGTAAAATGTAAAAAGGAAATATACCGTTATTTGTTTAAAGGTAGACTTTGGCAACCACTGCTGCCAGCAATCTACCGTAAGAACAACAGTTCTTTTTTTACTGTGTATAGCAGACACTTTTATCCAAAGTAAGTTACAAAGAGGAAAAACAGCAATTACAGTGTTTGAGGTGATACATAGAACAACAGTAAACAAGACGTGCACAGCAAAACAAGGTGTATATATTATTCTTGACATACTCTTGAGAATATTTAACCAAACTGTTGCATGTATTAATACAATAGCATGTGTACTGTGTGATACATGATCCAAGGATAAAAAAATACACAAATTAAACAAGAAATACAAGAAATGTAATTATGTTTATCCATAGCCATCTCTTAGGGGCTCATCTATATGCTGTAACTAAACAAAGAGCATCCTCTGCTTCAATTGCAGATCTGAGCCACCTACAGAGACCAGGGGCCTATAAAACAAAGCTGGTTCTTGAGTAAACCAGTGTAAGTTAAGAGGTAAATCATCTAATATAGGAGCCTGGAAAAGGACTCCAGGCTCCTCTATTGGATGATTTACCTCTTACCTTAACCCAGTTTACTCCTGAACCAGCTTCTTAGAATAGGCCCCAGTGCTCTTCCTGTCAGAGCATAGCATGTGGTTTGTCTGGCCTGCTGTGACCCTTATCGTCACCTGGTCTTCAGTGTGGTTTTCATGACCATTCTTACACGCACCATAGTTGCCTCACTCTCACACTCCATGCTGTTTGGATGTTGCACGCTGCATTGATCTGCAAGCCCTAGAAATAAATAATTGACATGGTTGAGATCTGTTAGACAGCAGTAAAACACCATACAATGCAACAAAAAACACTAACATCATTGTCGTTGTCGTCATCATCATCATTATCAAATGTGCATCATAAACGTGCATCACGTATCATCCTCATTGCCGTCATCAACATTATGATTATTATTAAACCTATGGTATCCTACCTATGCTTTTGTATGCATTGTTTTTTTTTTTAGTTTGGCCACTACTTTCTTTGTTTTTTTTTCTTCTTTAAGTTTTTCTTTTTATTCAATCATTTGCATGATGACGTTTTGACCTTCCTCAGATTGAAAGGAGTGTGTGTGTGTGTGTGTGTGTGTGTGTGTGTGTGTGTGTGTGTGTGTGTGTGTGTGTGTGTGTGTGTGTGTGTGTGTGTGTGTGTGTGTGTGTGTGTGTGTGTGTGTGTGTGTGTGTGTGTGTGTGTGTGTGTGTTTTAACGGCCTACCTATGCATCACATGAAAGATGACCATGACTGAATACATCAGGATGATCGTAGCAGCTTTGATGACTGTGAACAAACCCAGTGGTGGCTTTTTACTTTCTGTTTCTGAAGCGTCCACAGGCCCTATTATACAGAGGGACAAACACACACATGAACACAGAATTAAAACAGATTTTGATCCTAATTTGGTAACGCTTTATAATAAGGTTCTTCTAATAAGCGTTTATAGTCACTAGTAAGCAGGTAGTAATACCCTTACAAGTGCCCAATAACATGCTTATTAACTTTGTTAACATGCTTATTAACGTTGTTAACATCTATAAAACCAACTTGACTTGACTTGATCTGATGAATAACTTTCTTTGAGTAAAAGTATGAAAATCGATACACATGGCAGCCATCTTGAAAATTTAGGGTTTTTTTTGCGACACCTCCAGATCTAGTATTAGTCAGCATATCAAGATGGATATGTGTACCAATTTAAATAATAAGACTAAAAAAAGTTAAATAAAGTTAATAAGCATGTTATTGGCCTCTTGTAAGGGTATTACTACCTGCTTACTAGTGACTATAAACGCTTATTAGAAGAACCAAAGCGTTACCCCACATTTTAATTTAAGTGTAATAAGCTCTAAGAGGCATTCAAACTGTCTATATGTCATGATTGTGAACAAACCAAGAGTGGAGTTTGGGTCCTCTGTTTCTGAACGGTACTCAAGCCCTGGAAGACAAAGCCGTTTGCAAATAACCACACAAGCATACAGTCTCCATGCTGCATTAAAACCTGGTCTCATGCTGTAATTATTTATCTCTTGCGGAATATGTCAAAGAAGCCTAAGACAAGACAGTCTTCCTGGTATAGGCCACATGGGTCAGGATGTGATTCGTGGCTTTGTGCTTCTGTCTGTGAAGAGCACTCAGCATCCTAGTGCATGTACCTTAGATCAGGAGTGGACAAACTCAGGCCTGCAGGCCATATGTGGCCCGCTGAGCCATTTCATCTGGCCCACAGAACTTTTACAACAATAATATATCTGTTACATCCAATATGATTCTTAAAATGGCTAGTCAGTACAGTGGTCTTGGATATTAACCAAGGCTGTATTCATCAGTGAAATAGTGAAAAAATGTTATGTCAACATAGCCTACAATATTTATTATTTCTGACCAAAGTTGCCTTTGGACAATAATGTAAACCCAGTGTGGCCCTAATGTAAACCCAGGCGCAGTGTGGCCTTTTGGCCCTAGCCAAAATTGTTGCCCACCCCCTGCCTAATATTTAGTATGCGGCACACACTCACTTTTCACATTTAGTGCAGTGGCTTCATTGGAATTGATGCGGATGGCATTCACATTTTCATCCAGACCCGAGTATCGACACGAGTAGACTCCTCCATCTTCCTCTGTCAGCTGGGTGATGGTGACTGACAGCTTCTGCAAGGGTCCACTGAAACTCAGTCGGTGTCTGTAGCCTTCACTGATGAAGAAATCCACAGGTCCCTCACATGTAGGATGGATGCAGTAGTACACATGCATGAGAGTGCTCGTGTTCTCTTGGTTGTTTTTGTGCACGTTGACGTGATCCAGTTGGGTCTGGGTAGAGCACAGGAAAGTGAAGGAACCACCCAGAGCTTGCTCCTGGAGATAGTAGATCTCCTTAGCTGGGGGGGATATGATGGCAAATAAAGACTGTTAACATTTAAATATTTACCACTCTATGTAGCAAATGTGAATATACTGTGGTAAATAAAACATAATACATCAAAAGGGCAGCGATGGGGAAAAGGAAAATGTGGAAACCAGTATTACCCAAGAAGCATTATTTACAAGTATAGACAGTGTACATAGCCTACACATATAATTCTTTTGATACTCAGTGTCTGTTCACTTTATGGAAATGATGACAAAAATGATAAGAACTGTTGTTATTGTCATTATTGGTGTCATTATTACTAATATTGTTATGGTATTAGTATGTTTTGTTATGCATTGTGGCTTTTTTTTTTTCGTTTTCCTTTGGTTGATTATGATTTTGTTTGTTTTTTTTACACACACGGTGAGAAAAAATGTGTGTGATTTGATGTCAGCAATTGTTAAACGTTATTATGCTTGACACAATAAAGTATAAAAAGAAGCATGACCTACCACCAAATATCAAAGTATACACGATAATACCAGAAAATTGAAAGATTCCAAAAGATTCTTGTGAATTCTTACCACCGAGAGTGTGTGCTCTCATCAGCATGAGAAGAATGCAGAGAAGAATAGACATTGTGGTGTTCGCAGCAAGACTAGTTGTGCGCCGAGCTTGTGGGGGTGTTAAAAAGAAGATGCATCTGAAACCAGCATTGCAACCTCTAGCTCAAACCTTCACACCTCTTCACATCTACCTTTGATTTCCAACCACAAGTCTGCACAGTGCCTGACAGTGCCTTGTGTTGGACAATGCTCTCAGTGCTGCAACTGCACACTGCACCTTGATGTCTTTGTTTACTTTCTGCCATTTTTTAATGCATCATTCTTTACTATGTCTTCTTCTTTACTTTGCGTTGGAAAATGGTTTTAATGTTATGGGAATTATGTTTTAAGATAGCATATAATTGTAATTGTATATTTTATACTGTATACTTTGGTATATTATAGGGTGATTTGTGTATTTAATTAGAATAGTAGGCCTGATCAGGGACTGAGGTTGCAAATGAGCTATCTAGCTACAAACCTTTTATGTTGCATTGTAACATCTACAAGCCTTGTCATGGCCTTGCCTTGTCATGTTTGTAATAATGTGCATCGTCCCTGTTAAATAAACTCCAAACAAATAAATAAATAAATGCTATCAGTGTTGCAACTGTACACTGTGCCTTACCCTGTTCTTGTTTAAAATTTCTCCTTGTAAGTCGCTTTGAACAAAGGCGTCTGCTAAATGCTAATGTAATGTAATGTAATCTAATGTAATGTAGGCCTACACTCAATAAATGATACTCTACTCTACAGTAGGCCTGCAGGCCTCAACGTGAGAGTCAAATGAAGCCAGCCTATCACAATGACAATGCTCTGTCTGGCCAAGTTGTGTGTTTAAAAGGTGCTGCAGTTCTCAGGGGGTGGGAAGATGATTGGTAAACTGACTCTCCTTCAGATGGACAGAATGTAGTTCCAGAGAAATAGGAAATATGTAAGAAAGGCCTGTGTGAAGTGATTTAGGGAGCCAAAAATGTCAGCTGTGTTGTCGAAACTACCACATATTCATTAAAGATGATGACCCAACAATGCCCCTGTCTATCTGTCTGTCTGTCTGTCTGCCTGTCTGTCTATCTATCTATCTGTCTGTCTGTCAGTCCATACGCAGTGTTCAGGGTCACCTGCACCTGCACACAACCACATGTGCATCCAGCATTGGTCAGGGGGCCAGGTTGCCTCCTCCATCTCCATCTGCCATCATTTAGTTATATTGTCTATATACTGTAGCATAGAATGCCTCTTGTATCTCTCTCTCTCTCTCTCTCTCTCTCTCTCTCTCTCTCTCTCTCTCTCTCTCTCTCTCTCTCTCTCTCTCTCTCTCTCTCTCTCTCTCTCTCTCTTTCTTTCTCTCTCGCTCTCTCTCTCCTTTCTCTCTCTCTCTCTTTATCTCGCTTTCACTTTCTTTCTCTCTCTTTCCCTTTCTCTCTGTCTTTCTCTCTCTGTCTTGATCTCTCTCTCTCACACAAACATGTGCATCCATTGGTCAGGGGGCCAGGTTACCATCTCTGTTCTATATGTAGCATAGAATGTCTCTTGTATAGATTGCTTATAGGCCAAAAGTGATCTGCTTACAAGTCAACTTTGGTGGCAGTTCCCATGGCTGTTGTTGTGGAAAATGACCAACTTGTAAGTTTCAAGTCTCTACTTCTCTATAGAAGTTTCAGAGTTCTCTTACGGTAGATTTGCTTACAATTGCATGTGTGCATGTTTACCAACAACACAGATGTTTTTTTTCCTCAGCAATGTAGTAGTGTACCGCTCTTCCACTGTGCCTTGCCTGAGTGACCATTACAACATTCATACATCCTGCAGAGGACCAAGAGGTTCCAAGATTGTGTAAAATTGTCTCATTTTCAGCAATGAGCGTACTAGCACCTCTACTACTATGTCTTTACTTTTTCCAGAGTTGCCATTTCAGCATTAATACCAGAGGACCAAGAGGTTCTAAGATGACCATAGTGCAGGGGTGTTGGAAAATATGTCTTGAGGACTGTTTATGGCCCTTAAGGACATCTAATTTAATTTTAATGTTATGCAGTTTCACATGAAATATGACATGTTTTCAGAAGAAATCTTGGAAATTACATTTGCAATACAATTAATGTATGTTTTCAGGGGACCTACAGTAGTGAAAGTGTGGTCTGATGTAAAGGTGTCTAACTTCAATATAGGCCTAAATTGCATGGGGAAATCCTGATTTGTGTTCATAGTACGGCCCTCGGACGACTTTTACGGCCATTGTAGGAATTTTAAGTGGCCCTTCGAATGAAAAAGATTCCCCACCCCTCTCCTAGAGTGACCATTACAGCATTCATACACACTGCAGAGGACCAAGAGGTTCCAAGATGGCCATAACCTACTGTATGTCTCGGGGGGTGTTTATAGGTCTTGAGGCCGTCTTATCTGGTACCCTGTATAATTTTTATATTATGCAGTTTCAGATGAAATATGAGATGTTTTGTAAAGAAATCTTGGACATTACATTTGCAATACAATTAATTTATGTTTTCACGGGACCTAGTGAAGGTGAGGTCTGTTGTAAAGGTGGTTACCTTCAATATAGGCCTTAAGTGCTGTGTTCATAGTACGGCCCTTGGAGTACTGCCATAGAGGAATCTGCCATAGAGGAATCTACCCATTTCTATTGGAACTACAATACTTTAGAATAGACCAAATAAAAATAAAAAAAATATTTATCAACAGCTAACAAGAATGTAAATTTGTTCTGCAATTTCCTTCCAATTCCTAAAACATTGTGTTCAAAATAATTGTTGTTTTTTCATGTAAGAAATCATGCAGGTTCCTCTTTTACTTAACGAGGTGCGTGACTTGAGGGGAATAGAAACTAGGCCTTTTCACTGACCGACCAGCTTGACCCTACATTGTTGATGATGTGGCCCTCTTTGGTCACCTGACGGAGAGGAAGTGTTTAAAGATGGGCCAAAACCAACTGGAGGACTCTTCAGAGGGCATTCTTGTGCATCACGATGGAGCAACTGCATGGATGGTTCATTTGGGTGTTTCTGTGTCAACTCATTGGTAAGTTAGGGTGAATTCGGGTAAATTGGGCCACATTTTCCATTCACTTATATGTATAAAATAATAATAAAAAAGTGGCCCAATTTACCTGAATGCAGCCCTATTATAATTGATCAGATTTTTCAGTGGTCTTTTGTGCCCTTATTTGAGACGACACTAGAGAGAGGACAGGAAATGGTCGGGAGAGAGAAATGGGAGAATTGGTTAAATGATGGGAGAATTGGTTAACCCATTTTAGCCTAAGCCCTTTTTGGGAAAAGGTTCCCTCTCCCTATTAAAACCTCACGCCGGATTTGAACCCAGGCCCTTGCAGAACAGTATGGTGCCTCAGCCGTTTCAGTGACATCCAAGGTCCGTTTTTTTTTTTGTTTAGGGTAGCCTCTTGTATGTTTTTTTTAGATGTATAATAATTTTAGATGTATGATAAGGACATTGATGGTAAGACGAATGTCATAGAAAAAGAATCACTGTTTTGTTACTTTTCATGAATGTTGGAATTTTAATTTGTTCTAACCATGTACAGAAAGAATCAATGGTTAATTTGTGTTTGAAATCAGCAATAATACCATGTTGATAACTGAATAGATAAATATTTCTTTACTATTTAAATTAGTGTATGAGAATGACTCTTTAGATTTGTGTATGTGCGTGTGCGTGTACATGTACGTTTGTGTGCACAGCACACACTTAAATGACATGCTTACACGTGTTTTCAACCAAAAACATGAATTTGAAGCGTGTGTGTGTGTGTCTCTCTCTCTCTCTCTCTCTCTCTCTCTCTCTCTCAGCAGTCAGACCAGTGGAGAGCAACACTGTGTACGGTCACACAGGACAGACTGTTACTCTGCCGTGCAAATACGACAGCCAGTACTACGGGGCGTTATCCATATGCTGGGGCAAAGGGGAGCTGCCATCGCGAGGCTGCGGCAACCAGGTCAGCAGCTCTACATGATGCGCTTTTAAATAGATGCATGATGTTAGTTATGTCTTAGAGTTATATCGTTACACCATCGAAACGTGTCAGGTAAAAGATTAAAAACTTTTACATGTCTGAAACAAAATAAACTTTAAGATTTTATGTATTTTTAATCTTTTTGTTATTCTAATTACAGCAAATGATGTGCACTGATGTGTTATCTTATGGGTTTTTTATTTTCTATGATCATAAATTATATGTTTTTAATCTTTTTATTCTAATTATTTAATGTAATGTTTTATCTCAATTTCTCTCTGACTCTTTCTGATTCTTTCTTGTTCTGTTTATTTTTGGTGTGGCGACCAGGTCATCCAGACAGAGGGTTTGAGGGTGACGGAGCGTTCTTCCCCACGCTATCAGCTCGCCCACCGCCAGATCAGTGCTGGGGACGTGTCCTTAACCATCTACGATGCGCGGGAGGAGGACAGTGGCACCTACGGCTGCAGAGTGGACATCCCTGGGTGGTTCAACGACGAAAAATATCACATGAATCTTCAAATAACAGCTGGTCAGTATTGGCGGCATTGCAAGTTTCAATTGAGTTTTTCTTTTGTTTTCCTTTGTTTTATCCCTTACCTGACATGTTTTGATGATGATGATGATGATGATGATGATGATGATGATGATGATGATGGTGGTGGTGATGATGATGATGATGATGATGATGATGATGATGATGGTGGTGATGATGATGATGGTGATGATGATGACGACGACGACGACGACGACGACGACGACGACGACGACGACGACGACGACGACGACGACGACCATGTCTTTTGATTTTAACTTTTGACTTTATGCTTGACTTTTCAGCTCCAACGACAACAGAAGCCCAAACAACACTGGGCACAACTGTTCAAACTAGTAAGTAAAACATACGAATACTGATACATTTTGAAAGATGTTGAGGGATTTTGAATATGTTTCACTTAATGGTTATTTTTATTTCTATTTTCTACTACTTTCAGCTTCTAGAACTACTACAGAATTATCAACTACTACAATGATCGCTACCACAAGCACAGAGAGAGAATGGATACCAACGGGTATGTAATGAAAGTGCCAGACAAAATGCACTTTTTATGACACTTCACTGCCAATGGATTTAGCCATGCATACAGTACATTGGCAATGTTTGTGAATTGCTGTATTTTGTGAGTAGGCCTAGTTGCTTGACCAAGGGGACATCAGTCAAATGCATTCAGGACTATTTAAAATGAATGACACTGTAAATAGGTTCCTTGACCATCAAATGCCATTTTTAATCCAAGCACTTTCACATTTCTCTTGTTTTCACATCCCTTTTTGAGGTGAGTATGGTTGCGGTGGGGAGGGGGATCCATATAACTACTGCCTGGTGTCTGTTTCAATTCCAGAATTCACAGAAGGCCCTTCGACCGCTTTTACAGAAGTTGCCAAGGCAGCAGAAACCACAAGACTAAACAGTAAGCCAACAAAGATGTGCACCCACGAACTATTAACGCTTAATGCAAGACGTATCTCCAGTGACACACTGTAATAGTTATTGAAAAGTGAACTACCATAGTACTACAATGCTATGACATAACACAGGGCCTTTTGTAATGCACTACGACTTGGTCATTGCCATTCTGGTAACAGCAAATGTATAACCCTGTGTCTTAACGGGTTAAAGAGAACTTGAATATGTTTGTGAAGACCTTTTTTTAGGCTTTCATTCATGTACTGTAGAACCAAATGAAGAGTTCAGAGATCTCCCGAAGTCCAATTGGCATGAATGAACAGCCATGTAGCCTATAACTCATCAGGTCACAGCCTCCAATTCTTCAATTCTATTCTACTTCATTTGATTTTATTGATAATAATATTCAAATTTCAGTTAGACCTAACTTTGAAGTAATCATTCCACCAACCCGATGTAACCAGTTTTGCGTATTTCTGAAAGTAGACCAGTCGGTGCTACATCTGAACTCAGTGATCTGTATTTCTGAAGCACTATAGCTCATCCACAAATTACAAATTGCATGTTGCACTGTGAGATTACGTCGTGTTTTTTGTCTTGTTTTCAATCAAGTTTCCAATAACAAACAAGCACACAAACAGGTAAAATATACAAAAGGTGCACCAGTCACACAAGATATTCAGTGGTGCCACACTGCTCCGTTTCGGGTGCCATTGTGGGCTGCCTCCTTCCATGGATATGGCATAAATGCAATTCCGTTGTGTGCAGTGAGCACTGTGTGTGGGAGTGGGAGTTTCCCGGCTCCCGGTTTCACTTCACTTTCAGTGCTTCAGTAAAGCAAACAGTGCTGTGGGCCTAGAGGGGTTGGATGGAGATATATGGGATTCGAGCTCTTTGATTAACCAAATTCGTTTTTGTTATATATCCGGATTCCGGAATCCCTGTCTAGAGGGCGGGTCTTAGGGGTTATGTGGAGCGTCTGGACCAATCAGAATTGATTTTCCAAAGACCCTGTCTGTGATTCCGGAAACCGGGTCCGTGATCAGCATCGCCACCTTGTAGTTGAAGGTGATAATCCCGTTTTTATTAGCATTTCGGGTTTTTTGGCGGTATAAAATTGTAGGAAGGTCGTAAAAATTTTCAGATGGTCTCTAAAAATCCGTCATGAACCCCCGCACGATCTAAAATTGCGACCCAAGCCATAAATTTCTTTGTTTGGGAGATATTTAAGATGTTGTAGTTTTCATACCAGAACCCGGGTCCACCGGTTCCAGAACCCGGGTCCAAAATCCTATATAGTCATACTTAGGGCTTTAAAAAACACACTGGAGCTGAATGCAGTCACACACTGGAACTGAATGTAGAATCAAAAACTGTATTAAACAAAGCAGAAAAAAGTAAAACCGAAAAAAGTAAATAAAACCAATAGACAGCGGACAAACGTTTCGGGTCTAGCCCATCGTCAGTGTTCAGTTTAGACCTTTCTTCCTTTTGATTCAAGGCTGAACATTTTGTTCATAACTCCAAAAGCTATGTTTGGTGTAAAAACTGTACATTGCCCAAATAACAACATTCCTGTGTCTCATATCGTGCACTTGTGCAGTTCGGGCACTAGGTTTCAGTGCATAGGGCGCTCATGCTCGGTAAATTCGGTGCACTGACAATGCCCGGATGATGCCCTAACAATGGCCACAACGCATTGCATGAATGATGGACACTGCACACGCTAAACGACCGCCATGTTGTGAATGTGAAACGTGGCGTTCAGTTCAGTAGAAGAGTATGGTCAACAGTCTCCTCATTCCTTAAGTAATGTTGTTGAGACACGAACCTTTTCATGCCAACCCAAGTATTGCATGCATGATAGTTGCCCTTTGGGGTGAAGGAAATGTTAACACAAGCATGGTATGCTGTGCAATGTAAACAGTAGCCAACCAATATTTTGAAGAGCTAATGCTATGCTTACCCTTCACTTCCAGTGAGGGCACACAGTGCATAGTGCTCAAACTTTTCCATGACACTATGCACTGAAGACCTCAGCATGAGCGCCCTACGCCCTACACTATGCACTAACCGTCAGTGCACTGACACAAGTATGTGGAAGGAGACACAGGACATGTGTAATTTCGGGCCTTTTTGCCCTTCCCTGCGTGTTCTTTATTCGAGGTGAAAAAGGCAAACAACTCAGTATTCAAGTATAATAAAAAATCCAATGATTTAATTCCGAAAAAGTATAAGTACAAAGAGTAGTAATTTGTCAAAGTTTAGACAACGAGTAGTAGAAGCATAACAGAGCTCTGGAGTTTCCTAGTCTTGACTGATCCCTGACCAATAACAGTATTCTCTCAGCCCAAGATTTGGAACTGACCTGACTTTCCCTAAGTGTATCTTATATAGGAATTGTCATTTCATGTGTGTGTGTGTAGGAGTGTGTGTGTGTCTGTTCATGCAGTAGACAACAGATAGAGGGACAGAGAGGGTAGAGTGAGAAGTCAGAGGGGAGGTCAATGAGAGGGGAGAGGGGACAGTGGGAGAGGGGGAGAGGGGAATGAAGTGACAAATCTTATTCCCTGTAACATATGGATCATATAATCAACTAAACTTACAGACATCCTGACTCCTAAAAGATCAGGGGTCAACTCTGGCCTGGCAAATTAAGAAATGGTGGGAAGGAGGGGGACAGAGCTGTATTAGGGGGAGAGGATCTGTGACCTGTCAGAGATGTAATGTTGAGACAAGTGTCTATGTGTTCTTATGTGCCTAGCAACAAGTGTGTGCACGCCGTCTTCTGGTTCCAGCCATCTCCCTCTCGTCCATCCTGGTCCTCCTGTCATTACTTAGGGTGGGCTGGTATTGGGCATTGTTTTCCTGTTTAAGAGAGAAACCAACAGAGAACACAGAGCAGATACACAGGCCTGCTGATATTCATTGACTAGACCCATAAGTCAGGGGTACTGACATTTCCTGGTGCCTACTCCCAGACCCTGACCCATCCTTCAGGTCAGAGACAACGAGGAGTGTGACCGGTTTGTGGCCATCCCTGAAATTTAGATTAGGTTAAAAGCTGCTGCCGGACCCTGCTCCTAAACAGACAGCAAATGGGGTTAAAATAAGGTTAGAAGCTCAAACGGGTCAAACAAACTCCACATGGACAAAAAGTTCCACCAGGCCTGTCACAAACACAAATGGTTACGCACAAGTTTATTAGTTGAAACCACATAGGATTATATTTCCAATATAATGATGCACACAAATATGAACACTGATTTCTATTTATAAACTAATGCACACACTATAAGCATTCTCTAATTACTAACAACTAAACTTCTTTGATAAAAAGGAAATAGGTTAGAAAAGGATATTTAAAAAGGATATTTCTCTCACAGCATCATGCTATGTTATCTTCAGCTGCAACTGTGGCCTTAGGGTTTTCTCAATCATGCTGCACGTGCAGCTGATGGTGCCTCTGCAGCCTCTGATTGGTTGGAAGCTGTTGTCTCTCAAAAGCTGCACTCACATTATTGGTTGCTTAGCATTTTACCTTCTCCAAGCTGGCGAATGTTTGTAAACGGAAAACCCCAGTTATTCAGGCGACAGCAGGGGTGAAAGTAGATTTCATGTCTTACTGGTGGTATTTTGTGCAAGTCTTCCTACAACAGGCCTTCCAATGCCAACATCAGAAAGAGTGCAAACAAAATAAAAAAAAATGTGTGCTGCAGATTGATATCCCTGCATGACTATTTTGGGTATTTTTGAGTTATTCTCCTCATATGACACTTGTCTGAAATGGCATAGTGTGTTTGTATGTCTTCTACTTTTTTCTAATTTTCCAATATGGGTTTTTGGTCAGCATTAACCCAATTCTCTTACTGGTACTGCGCACCAGTTATAAATGTTCTACCAGTGCTGTGCACCGGTGTGCACCTGCCTACTTTCACCACTGGGCGGCAACAATTAATACCTGAGGACGTAATACATATTGCAGAGTGATTACGTGTTTAGCTTCCTCGCTAACCAAGATGGATGCCATGGATACAATGCCGGTAAGTTTTAGAGCATTAAAAAATTTAGAGCAGTAGAAAAGTTATCGGGTGACTATGTTCAGTGGGGAAGGAAAGTTGCTGCAGGGGTGCTGGCACAACGGGGCATGTCGAGGCATTTATAGACATACCAAAGGAATCCCTGCTTATAAACACCCTGAAGACAGAATCCTTGCATGACACTGCAGATACAGTTCATGATATAAACAACTCTAGATGGGAAGTGTGATACAGCCTGACTGTAAAACTTTTAGCGGTCTAACTTCAGCCACATTAGACGATGCAATGCTAAATTAAGCTAAATGTTTATATAGCGCCACATGGCAGACTGATTGTGGACACCCTCAACATTCATTAAAGCATTATTTGGATTTTTTGTCAACGGAGAAACCATTTATTCCGTCAGCGATACATCATACTTGATGATGCAGGCCTATTATATATTACCGAGCGAACACGTTTTTAGCTTCCTTGTCTGGCTAGCTAAGATGGAGGGTGTGTTCCCTATTCTGGTAAGTTTTCAACTATATTAGCTGCTACATCAAAGGATACACACACTACTGCGTTAAAATATCTATGACTATGTACAATGGGAAAGGAACATTGCTGCAGGGGTGCTGGCACGTTGGGCCAAGTCGAGGCATTTATTTCAATACCGGCAAGCGGAATCTCTCCCCTTTATAAAAAAAAACGCAGGCAGAATCCTTGCATGACACTGCAGATACTGCTCCTAATATAAACACCTCTAAATGGGATGCGTAATACAGTCTGATTGTACAACTTTGAAATGTCTAACTTTAGCTGCATTAAACAATGCGATGCTAAGATAATGCCATTCTAAGCTAATGCCAAGCATTCATGCTGCACATTCAGCTGATGACGTGGGTCTATTAGCCTACATATAGCTAAGCAAAGATGTGTTTAGCTTCTTTTTCTTCTCTATCCTGCTAAGATGGAGGGTGTGCCACCTATTCCTGTACGTTTCTAACTATATTAACTATAAATATATATATATCAACCATCAACAATATCGTTGGACACACATACTACTGCGTTGAAATGTCACCGGGTGATTATGTTCAGTGGGGAAGGAACATTGTTGCAGAGGTGCTAGCACGTTGGGGCTCGTCGAGGCATTTATTAACAGACCGGCAAGTGGAATCCTTCCTCCTTATGCACAAACTACCGGCAGAATCCTTGCATGATACTGCAGATACTGTTCATAATATAAACACCTCTAGATGTGACGCGTAATACAGTCTGACTTCTAACTTCACTCAATGGGATGCTAAAATAAGCTAAAAGCTAACAAATGTAGCGCCTCATGGCAGACTGATTGCGGGGACCACAGACATCATATAGGAAGACTAGATGCGCTATCCGCGTTCCCGTCATGCAAGTCCCGCATGGCGGCCATGTTAGCGCAGCCTGCTGGCTCAATCAGTTGCAGTGAGTTTTGGTGATCCATACTCTTCAGATGGCCATAATTCCCTCAAAGTTATGTGGATTTTCGAAAGGCTTGGTTTGTTATAAAGTATAAAAAAATTCCGAACATAAGTATTATGTTGATACTGCATAGTGATTAATATTCACATTATATTATATTATATTACATTACATTATAATGTACATGGGCCTACAACCATGTATAATATGGTTTAGTAGGCTTATTCAAGTAATTAAATAGATCCCATAAACAAATGCACAAAGTATTCTTTTATATTTTGAGTAAAATAACAATTAAACGGTCCCATGTGTGTTACATTCTGCTTTGGGTTCGACAGCTCCACCCTGTGTTCAAAATGAGTCATGACGCTTAGAATTAAATTGTTGCGATGTAATCTCTCTTCCAGTACCTCATCTGTCGCCTTTAATTTGATGCAAATGCGATTAATATATCCCTGCCGTCAACATAATGCACAGCAGCGGTTAAAATGTGTATTTGCTCTAGCTCTATCTCTATTTTTGGACAAATAAATAAGTGGGGAGCATTTATTACTCTCCTGGGCGTTTTACCCCAGTCTACACTTAAGTTTTAAGGAGCCGTACTATATACACGTGTCAATATTTCGGCGAAATAACAGCATACATATTTCAGCATCTCAACGTCTCAATTCCCCAGTTAACTTCAGGTGTAACCGGGCTCTGTGGAGAGTTTAGGCTGCACTAATATGGCCGACTTGTGCGGACAAGCTTCAAATACGCGATGACGTATCTAGTCTTCCTATATGATGTCTGTGGCGGGGACCCTCAATCACCAGAGGTATACTCATCACCTCTGATCAGCGAGGAACATGTATGGAAATGGAGTGGACTGTTGTTTTCAACATTCACTAAAGCATGATTTTGTTTTTCTTACTAGTGCATCTCTAAATAACAACCAAAACTATCCCTTATCCTAACTTGTCAGTGCATAATGTGCATTTGTTTAAAATCACTGAATGTGATTTGAGCAGGACCAGGCTGCTGATTTTTAGTTTCTTTATGTTGCCTAATTGTGGGTAGGCCTCCTGTTTTTTCCAATGTTGAATCACTGTCCATTCATTTTCTGACGGGGCGTGATGGCCTATGCCGATAGATTTTCTTTGTGATTATTTCCTCTTGCAGATGGCCATATTGTTAGTGCTTTGCCAGTTTATAACTTGGTGTAACTGTAACTACAAAGTGTGGTTGGATTAATGTGAACATTTGTTAATTTCCTAAACTGGTATTAATTGATGCTCTCTGTAACTTGAAATCCATTTCAGGATGTTATCTAATGTGAACTGGTTTTATGGGATTCAGCAAAATATGAAAGAATTCGATGTACAATTTGGTAACTTGAATACTGACTAAAACTGACTTGATAATACTGACAGCATTTTTCTCTGTGGCAGGTTGTATGTGGTGAAGGAGCAGAACCTTTTGGCAAAGAAGGCAAGTGCAACAACAGAGACACGTGCGAGAAAAAAAACAGCAATAACTACAAAGATACAACACCATTCACTTTGCCTATGTGTTTATACTATAGGCCTGCTGTGGGGATATTCGCCATCCCTGCGCAGCAGCACTTGTGTTTTACTTAGGGCACACAGTGAAAAACTTAATCGACTAGCTTAGCATACGTAGAAACACTGGACAACATATTTTCCATTGGTTGGCACTCTTTGTTCTCGTTACTCAGCCGTTTATTAAAACAAATATGAAGCATGGAGGTAGTGCGCGTGGGCAGGAGCATACCTATTTTCCCTGGGTCCTATATTGCCGGTCTTTGTATGTAACCGGGGAACTGAGGACCCTTTTTCTAAAAAAAAGGGTTCTATGTTCCCCGCATTGTACCTACACCTAACCTGTCAGTAATGCAATGTTTCTGAGTTTTCAAATTGTGCCCTTCCCCAAAAACATTCCTAAACCTAACCTGTCTCAGGTGCAACAACAACCTGTGCCTTGCCATGCGGCAGCAATCTACTTGGAAGCAGCGGGGAGCAGAGAACCCTATTTTGAGAAAAGGGTCCTAAGTTCCCCGGTTGCGGAGAACATGGGACCTGGGGAACACAGGAATGACCCCGTGTGGGCACCTGCATGAGTACTGACGTCATCACGTCATACATATCTAAATGCATGCTAATAAACATGGCTTTGCCCAAATAACAAAATATACTTAACAACTACTATTGTCCAATGTGTATTGCCTCAAAATTAGTGACATTTTAATAGTTATTGTTCATACAACAATCCAAGTGACTCTTTTCACTCACCATCAGGTCCTGATCAGGGTGAAAGCCCTGATGGTGCAGGCAGAGGGACAGTTGTGGTAAGTACAACCTCAAATAAAGGAAGATGGAACACTTTGTGTATTGTGAATAATAATTAAATACTGTCTTTTTGAATACATTCAGTCCATATAATATGATAATTACATCATTACACCATTAGATAGATAGATTAGGAAGTTAGTGCAAAGATAACTGTTAAAACTGAACAAAAGATTGTTTTGGGGAAATATATGATCTGTTGAACTTTGGAACATGTGAAATGGCTCAAAAAAGTAATTGCTGGAACAGTTTGATAATCCTAAAAATAAGTGTCACAAAAGCTTGTAGTTCAGGAGGAGTGCTATGAAAAATGTGTAAATGTACAGCTTTGATACATGCAATACGTTTTAGTACGTAGTACAGTACAAGCAGTACATCTACATTAATAGCCTTGTCAACTTTGACATGTATATGTTTATCTGCCCATAGTGGTGCACTGGTAAAGGAGCGGGAATAACCATCTCTGCTGGTGAAGAAGGGGCTGATCCAAAGGGTACCGAAGGTACTGTAGGAGGGCTATATGTGTTTTTACAAATAGACTATGTTAGCCATATTGATTCAGAGTTAGTAATATTTTGATATCTTCTGAAAAGTACAAAATGGTCCCGTTTAATTAATGTTCTTAATTCAGATTCAAATGTTTGGAATTAAATAGTCCAGAATTAAAGTAATTTTCTGTCAAGTTTACATAAACCACTTCATTTAATTCTGAATAACTGTCTGGGGTTCAGAAAGTATTTAGCTTGGACAGAGGATGCAAACGCTGGGTCTGTAATGCCGCCTTTTGCGTCATTGCATAAGAATGATCATGCGTGCAATGAAGGAAGTTTAGTGACCCGATACTTCAGTTTGTGGTACAGGCACAGGCACAGATACTCTATAGACATTCATATTTTCAAAAAGTACACGGGCCACTTAAAATTCTGCAGCCCATTTTCCAATATGGCCGCCATACAGATTGCCAACTGAAACAAATGTTAAAATGGCAATACAAGCGAATAAATGATGATGCAGAGGTCAACAGAGGTCAGATTGAGTTCGGCATATTGCATATTTGAAATCAGCGAGCACACCCAAATTGACAAAATAAGACTGTCTGCCGACGTGGTCTCACAAAAGCCTTTGTGTGTCACAATCCTGGATTTTGATACTAGTCTATTACATTAGACCTCTAGACCACTAGACTAGACTAGACGGCAGACAACAACAACATAGGCATGTGGCTAGAATATAAGCCTTATTGGGCTAACACTGGAAGACAACAAACCTTGTAAACTTGTTTGTGCTTTAGTGCCCTTTGAAGTTATCTGCAATGTTTGTAGGCTACTCTGCCATTTGACAGTGTCTCCCATGCTGCCTCAAAATTAGTTCCCACATGTTTGAAATATCCATCCACTCTTTTCTCTCACCACCAGGTCTTGAGCAGGGGGGGATTGCATCTCTTCCTGAAGTCACAGCCACATCTGGAGCTGGTTCAAAGGTAAGTCCACTGCATTTCAACAATGTCTTTATCTACAGAAATTGATATCTACTGTGCTGTAAACAGAGGTTCAAATGTACACTTCTTTTTTGTTTGCCTACCTAAATCTACAGTGACCCAGTTAGAATTTGGGCTAACCCTTCGTTTCAGAATGCAAAGGAAGCTACCACCTGTAGCCAAGACGTGGCATGCAGTATATATCCTCCTTAATCAGTGTATTTGCCATTACACAGCTACATTCAAAGATCAATGGCTAGGCTAAGTGAAATAAAATCTAAAAGAATTTTAGGATATTTTTTTTAAGATCCACATATGAGGATCATATGAGCATCTATTGTTTTATTTACTCATTTTGTGTTGTTTGCCCTACCCTCCTTGCTCTCCCTAAAACTCTTCCAGGTGTCCGTCCAGTGTGTTGGTGACAAAGATAAGGGACTTCTCTGTGTTGAGAAATATGTACAACCATGTAAGTAACACTAAAGCTGCATATGTAAGGTATAACTAAAACAGTATACTCTTTCAAATATACCTCCTGTTAAAGAAGGCAAGAAGCCTAAGAGTAGGCATGTGGCAAGAAGCCTTATTGGGCTAATACTTTTTTCTAAAAAAGGGTTCTATGTTCCCCTTTTGTTTCTGACCCTTCCCAAAACCATCCCTAAACCTAACCTATCAGTATGTTTCTGAGTTTTCAAATTGTGCCCTTCCCAAAACCATCCCTAAACCTAACCTGTCAGCAGTGCAATATTTCTGAGTTGTAAATGTGTGCCATTACCAAAACTATCCCTAAACCTAACCTGTCGCAGGTGCAACAACAACCTGTGCTTTGCTATGCGACAGCAATCTACTTGGAAGCAGCAGGGAGCAGAGAAGCCTATTTTGAGAAAAGGGTCCTAAGTTCCCCGGTTGCGGGGAACATGGGACCTGGGGAACATAGGAATGGGCGTGGGCACCTGCATGGGTACTGACGTCATCACGTCATACATATCTAAATGGATGCTAATAAACATGCCGTTGCCCAAATAACAAAATATACTTAACACCTTCTATTTTCCAATGTGTATTGCCTCAAAATTAGTGACATTTTAATAGTTCTTGTTCATACAACAATCCAAGTCACTCTTTTCACTCACCATCAGGTCCTGATCAGGGTGAAATCCCTGATGGTGCAGGCGGAGGGACATTCCCGGTAAGTACAACCTCAAATAAAGGAAGATGGAACACTTTGTGTATTGTGAATAATAATTAAATACTGTCTTTTTGAATACATTCAGTCCATATAATATGATAACTACATCATTACATCATTAGATAGATAGATTAGGAAGTTAGTGCAAAGATAACTGTTAAAACTGAACAAAATATTGTTTTGGGGAAATATATGATCTGTTGAACTTTGGAACATGTGAAATGGCTCAAAAAAGTAATTGCTGGAACAGTTTGATAATCCAAAAAATAAGTGTCACAAAAGCTTGTAGTTCAGGAGGAGTGCTATGAAAAATGTGTAAATGTACAGCTTTGATACATGCAATACGTTTTAGTACGTAGTACAGTACAAGCAGTACATCTACATTAATAGCCTTGTCAACTTTGACATGTATATGTTTATCTGCCCATAGTGGTGCACTGGTAAAGGAGCGGGAATAACCATCTCTGCTGGTGAAGAAGGGGCTGATCCAAAGGGTACCGAAGGTACTGTAGGAGGGCTATATGTGTTTTTACAAATAGACTATGTTAGCCATATTGATTCAGAGTTAGTAATATTTTGATATCTTCTGAAAAGTACAAAATGGTCCTGTTTAATTAATGTTCTTAATTCAGATTCAAATATTTGGAATTAAATAGTCCAGAATTAAAGTAATTTTCTGTCAAGTTTACATAAACCACTTCATTTAATTCTGAATAACTGTCTGGGGATCAGAAAGTATTTAGCTTGGACAGAGGATGCAAACGCTGGGTCTGTAATGCCGCCTTTTGCGTCATTGCATAAGAATGATCATGCGTGCAATGAAGGAAGTTTAGTGACCCGATACTTCAGTTTGTGGTACAGGCACAGGCACAGATACTCCATAGAGATTCATATTTTCAAAAAGTACACGGGCCACTTAAAATTCAAGACTGCAGCCCATTTTCCAATATGGCCGCCATACAGATTGCCAACTGAAACAAATGTTAAAATGGCAATACAAGCGAATAAATGGTGATGCAGAGGTCAACAGAGGTCAGATTGAGTTCGGCATATTGCATATTTGAAATCAGCACACCCAAATTGACAAAATAAGACTGTCTGCCGACGTGGTCTCACAAAAGCCTTTGTGTGTCACAATCCTGGATTTTGATACTAGTCTATTACATTAGACCTCTAGACCACTAGACTAGACTAGACGGCAGACAACAACAACATAGGCATGTGGCGAGAATATAAGCCTTATTGGGCTAACACTGGAAGACAACAAACCTTGTAAACTTGTTTGTGCTTTAGTGCCCTTTGAAGTTATCTGCAATGTTTGTAGGCTACTCTGCCATTTGACAGTGTCTCCCATGCTGCCGCAAAATTAGTTCCCACATGTTTGAAATATCCATCCACTCTTTTCTCTCACCACCAGGTCTTGAGCAGGGGGGGATTGCATCTCTTCCTGAAGTCACAGCCACATCTGGAGCTGGTTCAAAGGTAAGTCCACTGCATTTCAACAATGTCTTTATCTACAGAAATTGATATCTACTGTGCTGTAAACAGAGGTTCAAATGTACACTTCTTTTTTGTTTGCCTACCTAAATCTACAGTGACCCAGTTAGAATTTGGGCTAACCCTTCGTTTCAGAATGCAAAGGAAGCTACCACCTGTAGCCAAGACGTGGCATGCAGTATATATCCTCCTTAATCAGTGTATTTGCCATTACACAGCTACATTCAAAGATCAATGGCTAGGCTAAGTGAAATAAAATCTAAAAGAATTTTAGGATATTTTTTTTAAGATCCACATATGAGGATCATATGAGCATCTATTGTTTTATTTACTCATTTTGTGTTGTTTGCCCTACCCTCCTTGCTCTCCCTAAAACTCTTCCAGGTGTCCGTCCAGTGTGTTGGTGACAAAGATAAGGGACTTCTCTGTGTTGAGAAATATGAACAACCATGTAAGTAACACTAAAGCTGCATATGTAAGGTATAACTAAAACAGTATACTCTTTCAAATATACCTCCTGTTAAAGAAGGCAAGAAGCCTAAGAGTAGGCATGTGGCAAGAAGCCTTATTGGGCTAATACTTTTTTTCTAAAAAGGGGTTCTATGTTCCCGGCATTGTATCTAACCCTCCCCAAAACCATCCATAAACTTAACCTGTCAGTAATTCAATGTTTCTGAGTTTTCAAATTGTGCCCTTCCCAAAACCATCCCTAAACCTAACCTGTCAGTAATGCAATGTTTCTGAGCTGTAAAATTTGTGCCCTGACCAAAACTATCCCTAAACCTAAACTGTCGCAGGTGCAACAACAACCTGTGCTTTGCTATGCGGCAGCAATCTACTTGGAAGCAGCCGGGAGCAGAGAACCCTATTTTGAGAAAAGGGTCCTAAGTTCCCCGGTTGCGTGGAACAGGGACCTGGGGAGCATAGGAATGGGCGTGGGCACCTGCATGGGTACTGACGTCATCACGTCATACATATCTAAATGGATGCTAATAAACATGCCGTTGCCCAAATAACAAAATATACTTAACACCTACTATTTTCCAATGTGTATTGCCTCAAAATTAGTGACATTTTAATAGTTCTTGTTCATACAACAATCCAAGTCACTCTTTTCACTCACCATCAGGTCCTGATCAGGGTGAAATCCCTGATGGTGCAGGCGGAGGGACATTCCCGGTAAGTACAACCTCAAATAAAGGAAGATGGAACACTTTGTGTATTGTGAATAATAATTAAATACTGTCTTTTTGAATACATTCAGTCCATATAATATGATAACTACATCATTACATCATTAGATAGATAGATTAGGAAGTTAGTGCAAAGATAACTGTTAAAACTGAACAAAATATTGTTTTGGGGAAATATATGATCTGTTGAACTTTGGAACATGTGAAATGGCTCAAAAAAGTAATTGCTGGAACAGTTTGATAATCCAAAAAATAAGTGTCACAAAAGCTTGTAGTTCAGGAGGAGTGCTATGAAAAATGTGTAAATGTACAGCTTTGATACATGCAATACGTTTTAGTACGTAGTACAGTACAAGCAGTACATCTACATTAATAGCCTTGTCAACTTTGACATGTATATGTTTATCTGCCCATAGTGGTGCACTGGTAAAGGAGCGGGAATAACCATCTCTGCTGGTGAAGAAGGGGCTGATCCAAAGGGTACCGAAGGTACTGTAGGAGGGCTATATGTGTTTTTACAAATAGACTATGTTAGCCATATTGATTCAGAGTTAGTAATATTTTGATATCTTCTGAAAAGTACAAAATGGTCCCGTTTAATTAATGTTCTTAATTCAAATTCAAATATTTGGAATTAAATAGTCCAGAATTAAAGTAATTTTCTGTCAAGTTTACATAAACCACTTCATTTAATTCTGAATAACTGTCTGGGGATCAGAAAGTATTTAGCTTGGACAGAGGATGCAAACGCTGGGTCTGTAATGCCGCCTTTTGCGTCATTGCATAAGAATGATCATGCGTGCAATGAAGGAAGTTTAGTGACCCGATACTTCAGTTTGTGGTACAGGCACAGGCACAGATACTCCATAGAGATTCATATTTTCAAAAAGTACACGGGCCACTTAAAATTCAAGACTGCAGCCCATTTTCCAATATGGCCGCCATACAGATTGCCAACTGAAACAAATGTTAAAATGGCAATACAAGCGAATAAATGGTGATGCAGAGGTCAACAGAGGTCAGATTGAGTTCGGCATATTGCATATTTGAAATCAGCACACCCAAATTGACAAAATAAGACTGTCTGCCGACGTGGTCTCACAAAAGCCTTTGTGTGTCACAATCCTGGATTTTGATACTAGTCTATTACATTAGACCTCTAGACTACTAGACTAGACAAGACGGCAGACAACAACAACATAGGCATATGGCGAGAATATAAGCCTTATTGGGCTAACACTGGAAGACAACAAACCTTGTAAACTTGTTTGTGCTTTAGTGCCCTTTGAAGTTATCTGCAATGTTTGTAGGCTACTCTGCCATTTGACAGTGTCTCCCATGCTGCCTCAAAATTAGTTCCCACATGTTTGAAATATCCATCCACTCTTTTCTCTCACCACCAGGTCTTGAGCAGGGGGGGATTGCATCTCTTCCTGAAGTCACAGCCACATCTGGAGCTGGTTCAAAGGTAAGTCCACTGCATTTCAACAATGTCTTTATCTACAGAAATTGATATCTACTGTGCTGTAAACAGAGGTTCAAATGTACACTTCTTTTTTGTTTGCCTACCTAAATCTACAGTGACCCAGTTAGAATTTGGGCTAACCCTTCGTTTCAGAATGCAAAGGAAGCTACCACCTGTAGCCAAGACGTGGCATGCAGTATATATCCTCCTTAATCAGTGTATTTGCCATTACACAGCTACATTCAAAGATCAATGGCTAGGCTAAGTGAAATAAAATCTAAAAGAATTTTAGGATATTTTTTTTAAGATCCACATATGAGGATCATATGAGCATCTATTGTTTTATTTACTCATTTTGTGTTGTTTGCCCTACCCTCCTTGCTCTCCCTAAAACTCTTCCAGGTGTCCGTCCAGTGTGTTGGTGACAAAGATAAGGGACTTCTCTGTGTTGAGAAATATGTACAACCATGTAAGTAACACTAAAGCTGCATATGTAAGGTATAACTAAAACAGTATACTCTTTCAAATATACCTCCTGTTAAAGAAGGCAAGAAGCCTAAGAGTAGGCATGTGGCAAGAAGCCTTATTGGGCTAATACTTTTTTTCTAAAAAAAAGGGTTCTATGTTCCCCGCATTGTACCTACACCTAACCTGTCAGTAATGCAATGTTTCTGAGTTTTCAAATTGTGCCCTTCCCAAAACCATCCCTAAACCTAACCTGTTATTAATGCAATGTTTCTAAGTGGTAAATTTGTGCCATTACCAAAACTATCCCAAAACCTAAACTGTCGCAGGTGCAACAACAACCTGTGCTTTGCTATGCGGCAGCAATCTACTTGGAAGCAGCCGGGAGCAGAGAACCCTATTTTGAGAAAAGGGTCCTAAGTTCCCCGGTTGCGTGGAACAGGGACCTGGGGAGCATAGGAATGGGCGTGGGCACCTGCATGGGTACTGACGTCATCACGTCATACATATCTAAATGGATGCTAATAAACATGCCGTTGCCCAAATAACAAAATATACTTAACACCTACTATTTTCCAATGTGTATTGCCTCAAAATTAGTGACATTTTAATAGTTCTTGTTCATACAACAATCCAAGTCACTCTTTTCACTCACCATCAGGTCCTGATCAGGGTGAAATCCCTGATGGTGCAGGCGGAGGGACATTCCCGGTAAGTACAACCTCAAATAAAGGAAGATGGAACACTTTGTGTATTGTGAATAATAATTAAATACTGTCTTTTTGAATACATTCAGTCCATATAATATGATAACTACATCATTACATCATTAGATAGATAGATTAGGAAGTTAGTGCAAAGATAACTGTTAAAACTGAACAAAATATTGTTTTGGGGAAATATATGATCTGTTGAACTTTGGAACATGTGAAATGGCTCAAAAAAGTAATTGCTGGAACAGTTTGATAATCCAAAAAATAAGTGTCACAAAAGCTTGTAGTTCAGGAGGAGTGCTATGAAAAATGTGTAAATGTACAGCTTTGATACATGCAATACGTTTTAGTACGTAGTACAGTACAAGCAGTACATCTACATTAATAGCCTTGTCAACTTTGACATGTATATGTTTATCTGCCCATAGTGGTGCACTGGTAAAGGAGCGGGAATAACCATCTCTGCTGGTGAAGAAGGGGCTGATCCAAAGGGTACCGAAGGTACTGTAGGAGGGCTATATGTGTTTTTACAAATAGACTATGTTAGCCATATTGATTCAGAGTTAGTAATATTTTGATATCTTCTGAAAAGTACAAAATGGTCCCGTTTAATTAATGTTCTTAATTCAAATTCAAATATTTGGAATTAAATAGTCCAGAATTAAAGTAATTTTCTGTCAAGTTTACATAAACCACTTCATTTAATTCTGAATAACTGTCTGGGGATCAGAAAGTATTTAGCTTGGACAGAGGATGCAAACGCTGGGTCTGTAATGCCGCCTTTTGCGTCATTGCATAAGAATGATCATGCGTGCAATGAAGGAAGTTTAGTGACCCGATACTTCAGTTTGTGGTACAGGCACAGGCACAGATACTCCATAGAGATTCATATTTTCAAAAAGTACACGGGCCACTTAAAATTCAAGACTGCAGCCCATTTTCCAATATGGCCGCCATACAGATTGCCAACTGAAACAAATGTTAAAATGGCAATACAAGCGAATAAATGGTGATGCAGAGGTCAACAGAGGTCAGATTGAGTTCGGCATATTGCATATTTGAAATCAGCACACCCAAATTGACAAAATAAGACTGTCTGCCGACGTGGTCTCACAAAAGCCTTTGTGTGTCACAATCCTGGATTTTGATACTAGTCTATTACATTAGACCTCTAGACCACTAGACTAGACTAGACGGCAGACAACAACAACATAGGCATGTGGCTAGAATATAAGCCTTATTGGGCTAACATTGGAAGACAACAAACCTTGTAAACTTGTTTGTGCTTTAGTGCCCTTTGAAGTTATCTGCAATGTTCGTAGGCTCCTCTGCCATTTGACAGTGTTTCCCATGCTGCCTCAAAATTAGTTCCCACATGTTTGAAATATCCATCCACTCTTTTCTCTCACCACCAGGTCTTGAGCAGGGGGGGATTGCATCTCTTCCTGAAGTCACAGCCACATCTGGAGCTGGTTCAAAGGTAAGTCCACTGCATTTCAACAATGTCTTTATCTACAGAAATTGATATCTACTGTGCTGTAAACAGAGGTTCAAATGTACACTTCTTTTTTGTTTGCCTACCTAAATCTACAGTGACCCAGTTAGAATTTGGGCTAACCCTTCGTTTCAGAATGCAAAGGAAGCTACCACCTGTAGCCAAGACGTGGCATGCAGTATATATCCTCCTTAATCAGTGTATTTGCCATTACACAGCTGCATTCAAAGATCAATGGCTAGTCTGAGAGAAATATCATCTAAAAGAATTTTAGGATTTTTTAAGATCCACATATGAGGATCATATTAGCATCTATTGTTTTATTTACTAATTTTGTGTTGTTTGCCCTACCTTCCTCCTTGCTCTCCCTAAAACTCTTCCAGGTGCCCACCCAGTGTGTTGGTGACAAAGATAAGGGACTTCTCTGTGTTGAGAAATATGTACAACCATGTAAGTAACGCTACAGCTGCATATGTAAGGTATAACTAAAAAGGTATACTCTTTCAAATATACCTCCTGTTAAAGAAGGCAAGAAGCCTAAGAGTAGGCATGTGGCAAGAAGCCTTATTGGGCTAATACTTTTTTCTAAAAAAGGGTTCTATGTTCCCCTTTTGTTTCTGACCCTTCCCAAAACCATCCCTAAACCTAACCTATCAGTATGTTTCTGAGTTTTCAAAATGTGCCCTTCCCAAAACCATCCCTAAACCTAACCTGTCAGCAGTGCAATATTTCTGAGTTGTAAATGTGTGCCATTACCAAAACTATCCCTAAACCTAACCTGTCGCAGGTGCAACAACAACCTGTGCTTTGCTATGCGACAGCAATCTAGTTGGAAGCAGCAGGGAGCAGAGAAGCCTATTTTGAGAAAAGGGTCCTAAGTTCCCCGGTTGCGGGGAACATGGGACCTGGGGAACATAGGAATGGGCGTGGGCACCTGCATGGGTACTGACGTCATCACGTCATACATATCTAAATGGATGCTAATAAACATGCCGTTGCCCAAATAACAAAATATACTTAACACCTACTATTGTCCAATGTGTATTGCCTCAAAATTAGTGACATTTTAATAGTTCTTGTTCATACAACAATCCAAGTCACTCTTTTCACTCACCATCAGGTCCTGATCAGGGTGAAATCCCTGATGGTGCAGGCGGAGGGACATTCCCGGTAAGTACAACCTCAAATAAAGGAAGATGTAACACTATGGGCGGAATTCTCCCACCCGCTTAAGTAAAAAAAAGCGCTTAACAGCGCCTCCGCGGTTACTCAAGTCTGTGATTAAGCGGGGTTTACGCGCGATTTTACCAGTTGCGCACTTTGGGTGGGGCCAGGCCAAAATCAGGGAGTTTCGCATGTAAATGAATCCTAAGCGTATTCTCCCGTGCACTTAAGCGCGTTTGCCTTTACGCGCATCAAAGGGCTGTAGTAAGGTCAAGCGCCACTATGAGGTAAAATGTAATATTGCATTTGATGCTCGCTTGGCTCGCATTTTGAACATGTTACACGGTAGGCTATGCTTTGTTGATGTTCCTTACCGTCAGCGTGAGTCCAAATCGAAATTCATTCACAGTTCCACAACATAAACATCCTACATTAATTGTGACAAAATATGACCAGCTGCCCAGAGCATGTTCTCATATCAGTGAACTTACAAACAAAAGCAGGTAATTAATTAATCAGTATGAGGATCATCATGTTGTTGTCGTGTCCCAGGTTACCGCTAGGTATGGTATTATGGGATGTACCGGAAGGAGTACACTCTGTTCTAATAAAGCAAGCAGACGAGCAGACGCGTGTTATGCGTGTTAATTCTGAAATGTATCTACCGAATGCCGAGCAAAAGTAGGTACACAACATTGGCGACGAGGAGTGAAAACGTGATAGTTAGTTAAATCTGACAGTTTAGTTAGTTTAGTGAACTATGGAGAAATCCGGGATTCAGCACTTCGCATGCTACACCGAGCCAGCGACGCTAGGCACGAGATGGAAGCGGTGGCTAACATCGTTCGAGCTATTCGCCGACGGAAAAGGGCTCATCTTGGGAGAAAATACCCCAGTGGCTACACAGCAAAGACGACGTACACTTCTTCTGCATCTAGCTGGACCTGACGTGCAAGACATCTTCTCAACTCTACAAGGTACCGGTGGTCCAACGGACTACAAGGAAGCTGTCGATGCATTGAACGAGTACTTCGTACCTCAAGTGAACACTGCGTTAGCCAGGCACGAGTTCCAAAAACTGCACCAGAAGCCAGGTGAGACCGTGCAACAGTTTGCTACTCGCCTACGATAAGTTGTGAAAGACTGTGGCTATGGTGGCGACTCTGATAACCAAATCAGGGATGCAATTTTGAGTAGAGGAACGTCCGAATATGTGAGGAGAAAATTGCTAGAAGTGGGTCGTGGACTGACGTTAGCAAGTGCTTTGGAAACGGCAGCACAGTGTGAGAGCATCGAGGAGCAAATGTCCGCCATGTCAGGTGCAACGAAAGTTACCGCCGAGACGGTCAACCACGTTTCCTCGAAAGGAAAAAGGGGAAAACAAGTAAGTTGGAATGCAAAAGGGAAGCAATCCAAAGACTATAATAAAAATGATGGAAAATGCTACCGATGCGGCAATAGCGACCACATGGGTCGAGATCCGAAATGCCCTGCACGTGGGCAGACGTGCAACAAGTGCCACGGGAAAGATCATTATGCAAAAGTGTGCCGCACCAAGAACTTGAAAAATAGACAGACTGTAAACAGCGTCGAAACCGAAAGTACAAGAAATGACTTTGCTTTTGTTGTAAATGATGGTGACATGCCAGAAAGACTTTCATTCTGTGTTGGGGGAGTGAATGTGAAAATGCTGGTCGACTCCGGGGCTACAAGCAATGTGATGGGGGGAAATGCATGGGAAAATTTGAAAGCAGGACACATTAAGTTCCACTCCTATGTCCCTAAGACAGAAAGGAGGCTCTATTCCTATTCCTCCAGCGAGCCAGTGTTAATTTTGTCAGCTTTTTTTAATTTAGTCGTAGTCTTAGTCACAATGACGAAAATCAATTTTAGTCTTAGTCATATTTTAGTCATTGCCTTCCCAATTTAGTCTTATTCTTAGTCTAAATGACGAAAATCAATTTTAGTCTTAGTCAATTTTTAGTCATTTTCGTCATTTTCGTCAACACTGTACATTACAGAACTTCTCCACACACTTTTAACATATATCATTGACTGTAGAGAATAAACCTTCTCCGCACACTGCTTCTCTTTTTAACATATATCACACTGTACAGAATAAAACTTCTTCACACACTGGTTCTCTTTTTCTCTATTTTATTTAATACCAGTGTTAATTTCGTCAGCTTTTTAAAATTTAGTCTTAGTCTTAGTCACAATGACGAAAATCAATTTTAGTCTTAGTCATATTTTAGTCATTGCCTTCCCAATTTAGTCTTAGTCTTAGTCTAAATGACGAAAATCAAAAAAGGGCATTGACGAAATATTTTAGTCATAGTCATGGTTGACAAAATTAACACTGCAGCGAGCCACTTGTAGTTAAGGGCGAGTTTACATGTGACATCTCCATTGGGAACAAAACTGAACAGGCTGAATTCATCGTCATCAAGGGAAACGGTGAACCACTGCTGGGGAGGGAAATGGCGACACGCCTGGGGGTGTTGAGAATAGGCGCCAACATCTCTGCTGTAACTGACCTTAAGCACACACTCCAGCAGCAGTATCCCGAAGTGTTCAAGGGAGTAGGAAAGTTGAAAACACGACAGGTCAAGTTGCACATCAATCCAGATGTGAGACCTGTAGCCCAGCCAGTTAGGCGCATACCATTCAACCTCAGGGGGGCAGTGGAGTCCAGGATAAAGGAGTCCAGGACTTGAGGACTTGGACATTATTGAACCTGTCAATGGCCCCACCCCATGGGTGAACCCGGTGGTGATAGTCCCAAAACCGGGAAATGATGTTCGCCTGTGTCTTGACATGAGGCGGGCAAATGAGGCGATAGTGAGGGAACGCTTTCCAATCCCCACTGTGGACGAGCTACTCCAAGGCATGAACGGCTCGACCATATTCAGCAAGCTAGACCTGAAATGGGGTTACCACCAACTCGAATTGACTCCAGAGTCACGTGAGATCACCACATTTGCAGTGCACAATGGCGTGTACAGATACAAAAGACTGCTCTTTGGTGTCTCATCCGCCAGCGAGCAATACCAACACGAGATCGCCAGCGCACTGACCGGGATCGAAGGGGTGGAGAACATCTCCGACGATGTCATCATCCACGCCGCTGACCAGGAGACACATGATCAACGACTGCACGCAGTCATGGCCAGGCTCAGAGAAAGCGGGCTAACTCTGAACCCAACAAAATGCCAGTTCAACATGGACAGACTGATCTTCATGGGCATCCTGCTGTCAGAGAAAGGAATCGGGCCGACAGAGGAGAGAGTGCGCGCTGTGACTGAAGCAAGAGAACCGGAGACCGCCACGGAGGTGCGTAGTTTCCTGGGGCTAGTAGGTTACAGTAGCCGATTTATCCCTCAGTTTGCAACCCTGTCTGAGCCACTGAGGCGCTTAACAAGAAAAGACACACCATTCAAATTTGGCCCAGAGCAGAAACAAGCATTCAGTAACCTGAAAGCAGAGCTAGCTAGAGCCACAACACTAGCTTACTTTGACAAAGATGCTAAAACATGTGTAATAGTGGACGCAAGCCCTGTGGGATTAGGCGCAGTAGGCTACTGGTTCAAAACCAGAAGGGAATTAAAGTTCCTGTATGCTACGTAAGCCGCAGCCTAACACTCTGCGAGCGCAAATACTCCCAAACAGAAAGAGAGGCACTAGGTCTAGTGTGGGCCTGTGAGAGACTGCATCCGTACCTCTATGGGAGAAAGTTTGATCTGGTCACCGACCACAAGCCATTGGAAGTGATATACGGGCCACGTTCCAAGCCATGCGCACGCATAGAACGCTGGGTCCTCAGGCTGCAGCCGTATGACTTCAAAGTGGTCCACATCGCGGGCAAAAACAACATTGCTGATCCGCTGTCACGACTCCTCACCGGCGAAGGGAGGGGAGTGCAACACGAGCATGGAGCTGACGAGTACGTGAGGTTTGTCGCAGTGAATGCAACCCCAAAAGCACTCACCACCAGAGAAGTGGAGGAAGCATCTGCCTCTGACACAGAGCTACGTGAGTTACGCAGAGCAATTGACACTGGACATTTTGAAAAATGCAAACAGTATGCAGCAGTGGCAAATGAGCTATGCACCATAGGTTTCCTGGTTCTGAGAGGCACACGCATCGTGTTGCCACAGGCGCTGCGAGCAAGGGCTCTTGCACTGGCCCACGAAGGACATTTAGGAATAGTGGGAACCAAGCAGCACCTCAGAACAAAAGTGTGGTGGCCAGGAATGGACAGAGCAGCCGAAAGACACTGCAAGGCCTGCCACGGCTGTCAAATCGTGGCCACGCCTGACCGACCAGAACCGCTGAGACCCACACCGCTACCTGATGGACCGTGGCGAGACGTCGCAGTCGACCTTCTGGGACCTCTCCCATCCAACCAATCCATCTTGGTCGTAGTGGACTACTTCAGCCGTTACTACGAATACGACATCCTGACTTCAACCACAACAGACAAGGTGATAGACAGCATGGAGACAATCTTCAGTAGACACGGACAGCCAGTCACCTGCCGATCTGACAACGGTCCGCAATTCAAGTCAGAGCAATTCAAACTGTTCTGTGAGGAGAATGGCATCACACATGTGAAAACAACACCCAAGTACGCTCAGGAGCGTCATAATGCGTCACTGATGAAAAGAATCAGAATAGCTCAGTCAGATGGACTGGACTGGAAAAAAGAACTGAGAAAGTATGTGACTGTGTACCGTGGGATTACCCACACCACAACTGGCAAAAGCCCAGCAGAACTGCTCTTCAATCGAAAGATTCGAGGAAAACTGCCTGAACTCATCGAGACTCGCACAGACCAGGAGGTATGTGATCGTGACTCTGAGCAAAAGGCAAAGAGCAAAGTGTATGCAGACACAACCAGAGGAGCACGACACTCAGAGGTCAGTGTTGGTGACACTGTTCTCGTCAGACAGGACAAGACTGACAAACTGACAACAACATTCAATGCAACACCACACAAAATCATCAGCAAAACAGGAAACAAAGTTGTTGTGCAATCACCAGCTGGAGCACAATACGCAAGGAACACCACCTTTGTGAAGAAATACGAAAGACTGAGACAAGACACACACACCGAACAGGAAGAAACCAGCGGAGCTGAGAGCATCGGTCCCAGTGAGGCAGCAATGGAAGACAAGCAGTTGCCTGCTGCTGCTCCGACTCCACACACAGAAACTGACTTGCACACACAGACACAGCCAGACACACCTGTGAGACCACAAAGAGCCAGGATAGCACCCAAGAAGCTCTCTGATTATGTTTGTGAGTGACTAAGTGGACATGAGTTAAAAAAAGGGGGGGGGGGGGAGTCGTGAAGGAAAAAAAAGAATATCTCACCACTGTTCATGTATTGGGAAAAAAATGTTCATCTCACACTGTTTATGATTTCTGATGTGTGATAAAAAAGTAACTCAGTTTCAGTTCATGGAAAAGGAATATTCTGATATGTGACAGAAGGTTAACAGTTTCAGTTAAGAAAAATGAAATAATCTTTTATGATTTAATTTTCTGGAAGAAAATGCATTTGTTTTACAGGAACTACAAGGACCACAAGAATGGACTAATGTTTCTGTTTAAAGGAATCTACTGATGAGATGCTGATGTGGTAAATGTTTATGTTAAGGAAGAGATACAGGTTACCACTCAGTGAATCATGGTACAAGTCTTAGTTAAATTTGTGATGATTTGGCTTCACTTCCATGTAATAATTCAGTTAATTAGTACTCACTTTAGGCTATTCATTTTGTGTTTTGGGACGAAAGTCGTCATTCAGATAGGACCGTTTTAAAATTACTTAACAGCGCCAGTGGTAACCTGTATCTCTACCACAAGACCACCCGATTTCTCTCCGAGACGCAGAGAGAGTCTCGCATTTCACAAGCATGTGCCGACGATGGTAAGCGCGTCATGGAATTAGCGCCACGATTATTTAATTCCATGAGAGGACGCCCTGGTACACCCGCTGTCAAAATAGGTAGATCCACCCACATGAGCACTGTCTATGTCCATACTGTCTTAAGTCCATGTATAAGTACTGTCTATGTCTATACTGTCTATGTCCTTACCTAGATTAGTCTATGTCTGTATGGGAAAGCAAGAAATGTAATTTCAAATTCTTTGTATGACCAGTGCATGTAAAGAAATTGACAATAAAACCTACTTGACTTGACTTGACTTGAGACCTATAGATCCACCTTCTTTGCCGCTGTTGAAATCTCGTCGTCCTGATGTGTCCAGCTTGGTTGCGACGCAGTTATCCCCTCCTTTTTATGACCAAGCAAATCACGTTTTGATCAAATCTTTTGCTGCGTGGTTGCAAACGAGCCTAATATTGCAGAGGGGAGAATGCGCGCAGGATCAAGGTGCGTAAAAAGTGCGTGCGTAAAACCGACTTAAGTGGAGACGGGAGAATTCCGCCCCTTGTGTTTGTGAATAATAATTAAATACTGTCTTTTTGAATACATTCAGTCCATATAATATGATAACTACATCATTACATCATTAGATAGATAGATTAGGAAGTTAGTGCAAAGATAACTGCTAAAACTGAACAAAATATTGTTTTGGGGAAATATATGATCTGTTGAACTTTGGAACATGTGAAATGGCTCAAAAAAGTAATTGCTGGAACAGTTTGATAATCCTAAAAATAAGTGTCACAAAAGCTTGTAGTTCAGGAGGAGTGCTATGAAAAATGTGTAAATGTACAGCTTTGATACATGCAATACGTTTTAGTACGTAGTACAGTACAAGCAGTACATCTACATTAATAGCCTTGTCAACTTTGACATGTATATGTTTATCTGCCCATAGTGGTGCACTGGTAAAGGAGCGGGAATAACCATCTCTGCTGGTGAAGAAGGGGCTGATCCAAAGGGTACCGAAGGTACTGTAGGAGGGCTATATGTGTTTTTACAAATAGACTATGTTAGCCATATTGATTCAGAGTTAGTAATATTTTGATATCTTCTGAAAAGTACAAAATGGTCCCGTTTAATTAATGTTCTTAATTCAGATTCAAATGTTTGGAATTAAATAGTCCAGAATTAAAGTAATTTTCTGTCAAGTTTACATAAACCACTTCATTTAATTCTGAATAACTGTCTGGGGATCAGAAAGTATTTAGCTTGGACAGAGGATGCAAACGCTGGGTCTGTAATGCCGCCTTTTGCGTCATTGCATAAGAATGATCATGCGTGCAATGAAGGAAGTTTAGTGACCCGATACTTCAGTTTGTGGTACAGGCACAGGCACAGATACTCTATAGACATTCATATTTTCAAAAAGTACACGGGCCACTTAAAATTCTGCAGCCCATTTTCCAATATGGCCGCCATACAGATTGCCAACTGAAACAAATGTTAAAATGGCAATACAAGCGAATAAATGATGATGCAGAGGTCAACAGAGGTCAGATTGAGTTCGGCATATTGCATATTTGAAATCAGCATACCCAAATTGACAAAATAAGACTGTCTGCCGACTTGGTCTCACAAAAGCCTCTGTGTGTCACAATCCTGGATTTTGATACTAGTCTATTACATTAGACCTCTAGACCACTAGACTAGACTAGACGGCAGACAACAACAACATAGGCATATGGCAAGAATATAAGCCTTATTGGGCTAACACTGGAAGACAACAAACCTTGTAAACTTGTTTGTGCTTTAATAGTCTTTGAAGTTGATTGCAATATTTATTAATTGACCCAGCTCCAGATGTGATTCCTGTGATTTCACGAAAAGATACAGAGACACTCCCGGTAAGTCCACTGCATTTCAACAATGCCTTTTTCTTCAGAGATTGACAACTACTGTGCTGTAAACAGAGGTTCAAACGTAAACTTCAAATAACCCAACTAAACCTTCAGTTAATTAAAAGAAACAGTTGAAGAAGTTGAAGAGATCTTTTCTAAATAGCCGTAGTTTTATCACTTTGTGCAGAGCCCATGTTATAAACTTTGTCACCAAAATTGTATTGACCTTGTCGTAGCCTCTTACGGCAGCTGGGGTCACCGGCGACCCTATTCACTTGTTGAAAATGCTCAACTACATCATACATCAACAACATTGCTATGACATTAGAGAGCCATAGTGCTGCACTAAGGGGTATTTTACCTCTCAGTAATAGCAATGTTGTTATGATGTACACTCACCGACCACTTTATTAGGTACACCTTATTAGTACAGAGAAGCACAATAGAAGCATATCATTTTAATTGACAATAGTTTTGGAAAAGAGCTCTTCCCCTTAGTGAATTCTGCAAATAAGCAGCGCTGATGGGCATCCCTAACTTAAAGTAAACACTTTTTTCAAGCTTACCATGTTTCCAAATTGCTCAAGTTCTTCATCAACATGTGAAAGGAACATCTGATTTGACTTTGCTGCCGTCTTTAAGTTTGATGACGTGGGCCTGTACATACATATAACTGGCCATCCGGGTACTTTGTTCGTGATAGAGAGGTCCTGCCCTTTTTGGGGGGCAACAAACCGAATATCTCATTAACTTACACGCAACATCGGCAAGCCTAAATAAACACAGTCCACGCTTCAGACACGGCTGTTTGGCTATATTATTTGAACAGCCGACAACACAACACATCTTCGGCATGTTGAACGGGAACAGCGCCAGTCGACAGGTCCTTGTCTTTTGCTTCTTCTTTCCAACACCATCGGGGCCTTGTCTTGCCTTGCCCCTAAATGTTATCCCCCAAATGCACATGGCACTCATCACGCTGGTTATACATACTGTGTTGTTCTCAATGAGAGGAGCCTGCTGCCTGTTGATCTAATGCATTTGAAAACTAGGAAAATTGTTAAGTATTACTTAAATTAACCAGTTTGGGATGTGATGTTAATTGATTGTTTGTTTGATTCAGAGGTTGATAACAAAATAATTCTACAAGAATAGAATTGAAGAGTTCAGATGCAAAACCCCCTAAGTGCCATTTCAGAAAATAATCTTAATTCATTTTTATTTAATACAAAGCTATAAAAATTGCATATTTTTTCATTTTATTTATGTAATATAACTATTTATATGTATTATCAAGTACATGAATGTAAACCAAACCAACAACGGGGTTCTCTAAAAATATGGAAGTGCAGGTCTTCAGAAATGGAGTTAGGGGGTTTTGCATCTGAACTCCTCAATTGTNCATTAGTGCTGGTCATCTTTGGTATCCTAACTGGATATTTTTTTTCTCTTACTCTAGTTTTTCTGTGCCAGTGCTGCCCAAGAATTGTCTGCCAGGGAAGGTAAGGGCTATGTGGATGAGAACTAAAATCCCCAATATAAATATTACAAAGATACAAACCTGTTGGCCATCTTGTGTATGTTAACAGGCTATATTTTCCATTTGTCAATGTTTGGTATCTTGCCTCAAAATTAGCAACATGTTTGTTCCAAAGAGTACACATTGATCCTCCTAACTCTTTTCTCACAGCACCAGATCCTGAGCAGCAGGGGAATGACTCACCACCCAATGGGATCGTTCAAAACCCACCTGATGCTGCTGGGAGGTCAGAGGGGAATCCAGAGCAGCCTGTAAGTAGCCTATTTGTAGTAGTAAGTAGCCTACATGTTACGTTGATTTTGGATTTTTCCCTTACCAAGCCTAAGCAACATAAAGCGATTATTGATATTAACTGAGAAGCAGCACAATAGAAGCACTTCATATTAATGACAAGTTTTAAAAATGAATATACAGTATATAACGTTTGGGAAAAGAGCTCTTACCCTTAGTAGTGAATTCTGCTAATGCACTGTGTTGGTGGGCATCCCTTACTTAAAGTAAAAACTTTCAAGCTCACTATAATGTTTCGAAATTGAAAGGCACAGCTGATTTCACTGCCCTCTTTAAGTTTGCTGAAGCGGGTGTACTGTGCACATATACAGTATGTCTAAGTTTCTCTCAATGAGAGGAGCCTGCTGGCTGTAGATCGAATGAATTTGAAAACTAGGCAATTAATTATTATTTTTTTAAAGATATGTTTGGGCTTTTCAAGGCTTTTTTCAGACTGAACAGCCAAGAGTGTGACAGGAAATTAGTGGAATATGGAAAGGGATGGCATTGGTGGACATTCCTTATATGAAGGAAAAGCTTCTTTTCAAGCTTGAAATAATGTTTTTAAAATTGATTAAATTGATAATTCATGTATAAAATGCACATCTGATTTCATTTTGCCATCCTCCGTAACTTTCAATCACACTACACAGTAAGTCTCAGGGAGCAGTAGGCCTATCTCTGTATTTCTCAGAGATCTGTGTGTCGAGTGAAGACCAAAACTGCTTAGTACTGCTTCAATAAACCATTTCTTTATGTACTAGGTGTTGATTAAACAGGAGAACCCTGGAATAATTTAGTGAACGTACATTTTAATACATTTTTGAGAAATTGCAACTAATGCTGAACTTTCAGTTGTCCATCGAAGATGTGGATGAAAGAGCGGACACTGGGATAGTGGAAGACGAAGATGATCCTAACAATGCTGCCTATGAAGACCTTCCTGACAATATCCCACCTCCTGAAGGCAAGTACCCTATGCTTACAACAACATAGGCATGTGAAGCAAATAACTTGACCTTAACACTTTCTTACTTTTACTTAACATCTTTCCAAGAGCATACATTGATCTTACTTGCTCTTGTCTCACACCACCAGATCCAGAGCCCAGAAGAACTAACCCACCTGAAGAGGCTGTGAGGGCAGGTGTCAGGCTGACACATGAAGGATTCCTTCTGGTATGACCTCTCGAAAACACAAACACCATGCGAGATGTACAGTTTCTGAGTTTATTAACAGGAGCACCTAAGAATACACACACATACTGTATATAAGCAGCTCTCAGTAAGGCATAAGACTGTGATAAGAGGTGATAGAACCCTCCCCCACTAAGGCCCAGACACACTATACAATAGGCTCACACAGTTGAATACAGGACCAAAACAGGGAACACAAAAGGCAAATCCAAAAACACAAACTAACTAGAAATGCACTTAGAGAGTGCAGACCTTCGCCAAGGAAGCTGTTTGATGGAACATTTTACTTTGTTACACAATTTTTTTTCCAAGTCTTTTTACCTTGTTTTGTGGAGTTAGAAACTGGAATGGTGAAGAATCTTTTTAAAAAATCGAAGATCGTGATCCGGATCACCACCAAAAAATCAATCACTTGTTCCTTTTGTCATTTCCAACAACTCCACAAAATTTCTGAAAAATCCATTCATCATTTTTTGACTTTTGACAGGACAAACAGACAGACAAACCAACACAATCGTAAACATAATTGCGGAGGTAAAAATATATCACAAGATGAGAAGTAAATAAATAATTTTTTGCTATATAAACACTGCACACTGTACATTCAAACTCACACTGATCACAACATCAGACATAGCACAGTGTTACAACACACAGCACTGCACAGTCCAACCCAGATAAATCACACCTAAGTCCCACTGTTGATGCTGCACTTCACTGTTAACCAAAGCAACGCACAGGATAAAGGTTAACTAAGCGTAAATGACTGCAAAACTTTGAAACAATATCAGGTTGTTGTGGTTCTATGTGGCTGTGGAAGAGAGGGCCCACATACAGTAGTAAAAAGTAATAGAAAAGGTCAATTGAAGGTGTAGGTGAATGTATGACCAAAGAAGGTGGATCTAACAAGAAGCGTCATTTTGTTTCTTTTCCGGAATCCACTTTATGTCAGGTGAACGCCCCTTTAGGAGACCTTCGGTTAGGAGACCTTCGGAGTCCTGAGGTTGAGAATAAATGAAGTCCCCTTAGCGCTGTAGATGGCGGTAGCGCACGTCTTGTGCAAACACCTCAAAAAGAGAAGAAGAAGGAGGGGACAACGCCCCCTTAGGAGACCCAACTTGAGCACACGCTTTTGCATTGAGTGGGCGTGTTTTGCGTTATCTTTCTCTTATCCAGTATTTTTGGTATGACCAAGGAAAATGATATCAGTTGTAGTTCAGCACCCCCTACTGCACCCGAACAGACCTACACAAAGCATATAGCTAGCTCCCAGTACCTCTTGTTCATTAATGGCATTTACTGGTAGGCCTATATCATTCTGATCATATAGCCTATCATCATATAACGCTAATGGTATATCATGTGATAAGAAATCTTTTTCCAACATCTTTTAAAAGACATTTTTTGGGCTTTACTTCATTAGATAAGATAGGGAGAGACCCGGGTCCCTGGATTTTAGGGCATGGCACGTTAGCTTACTGAGCTATAGCACACCTGCATAACATTTTTAATGTCCACCTATAATATGCTAATTTATGGGCTCCTAAACGTTCGATGCGGCAAGGACAAGAAAAAAAACATGTCTGGGAACGCACACATTGTGCACTGGAAGATAGGCGCTAAGCGATATCCCAAGTGTCCAAGTGGTTCTGAAAACATGTTCTGATTGTCCATTATTGCCTGTGATTTTTTTTGTATCTAATGGTATTTAAACAGTATTATTTGTTCTGTTATTCTAGGTTTTCCGCTGTTCTACCGGAGCTGCCCAAGAATGGCCTGCCGGGGAAGGTAAGTGTGTGAAGGCTATGTGTGTGAGAAAGTGTGAATAAAATCCTTAACATTAACATTATTAAGATATAAACCCGTTGGTCATCTGTGTATTTTTACAAGCTATAAACCATTTGCCAATGTTTGATATATTGCATCAAAATTAGCAACATGTTCCAAACAGTACACATTGATCTAAGGGAGAGATGCTGAGCGCTCTTCTGTGTTAGACAGTATACTCCGATGCTGGTGCTCTTGAAGGTGACAAAGTCCATTCATCAAAACTTGTTGGCTGTTGGGCCTACTTCAGGCGACTCCTGCATATAGACAAGGAGTAGTATGGTGTTTTGTAATTTAAACCCGCCCCGATGAAGACCCTGTGTGGATGAAACCGGTTGTTTTTTTTAGTTATGTACCCCAGTTAAAATAAAGGGTTTTTAAATTACAAAACACCATACTACTCCTTGTCTCTATGCAAGAGTCGCCTGAAGTAGGCCCAACAGCCAACAAGTTTTGAAGTACAGTACACATTGATCTTTCTCCTTTTTTTCTTACAGCACCAGGTCCGCAGGGAAATGACCCACCACCAGGTGGAGACATTCAAATCCCACTTGATGTTACTGTGAGTTCAAATTTGCATTTTAGATTACCTAAATATTTCCATAGGAAAATACAATATTTTTGCAATTTGAAGAGTTTCCAAAATACCATGAAAGCCTTTTACGTAAATGCAATTTTCACAATATTGCTTGATTTTAACCCGTTAAGACCCGTTATAGAGTTGCTGTTACCAGCTCAGCTGATTTTACTTTGCTGCCCTCTTTAAGTTTGAGGAAGAGGATGTGTACATATAGAGTATGTCTAAGCTGCTGCCTGTGGGTCGAATGAAGATGAAATCTAGGCAATTTACGAAGTATTGCTTAACTAAACCAGTTTTGGATGTGCTCTGTGATGTTGACTGATTATTTGATTCAGCACAAGAACATGAAATAATTTAGATAAAGTGCATTAGGGTTGTGAAATGACCCAGGCCATGACTTGACCCTGGGTTCTCATGCGGTATAGTCCATATGCTCAGATGAGTTAGTGTGCTGCATCATAGCATCCGCAATCCCTCCTGATTTATTACTCAACACATACCTCAAAACTAATGTCAAACTTTTTCTGTTTCAGGTGTGTGCTAACTGTGGAACAGTTGGCCCACATGGAGCAGTCGATGGAAACGATCGTATATGCCTGCGATGAAGAAAGAAGACCACAGAAGTACTGTTATTACACTGTGAGAAATAAATAAAATTAAAAAAAGAACTTCCTCTTCTATGACTTGGCTGACTTTTGCCCTGGAAACGATAAACAAGAATATGTTCAACATAAAGGTTATGCTTTCAACTGTAAGGAGAGCATGGAGTAGTTTTTGTATTTTTAAGTACTTAAAAAAGTTCTATATACCGGTACAATGCTCAAAAATTAAGCAATAAAAAGAAAAGGCTGATTTCATAGAAGTGTGACCTGGAGCTGCATTGTGAATTCTTCTAGTGCAGGGGTTCCCAAACTTTACCATGACCATTTCCAGGTAGATTCCAGCCAAGGCCGTCCATACATGGCACGTAACACCACACACTTTTTTCTGTGCACCCCCTTAGTTTATGTTTCTGTGTCATTGCCCCATATATAAGATGCCATTAATGATAGTAATGTTCAGAGATGCAGTAGATTATTTTAATACAGTTCTCAACTAATGAGGATATTGTTTAGCACATTTTTGGTTTATTTTGGCATACTTCTGGCATACATTCCATTCATTCAATTATTCATATATTTTTTCCTGCCAACCTGCCGTAGACCCCCTGGCACCCCTTTGCGGCCCCCGGCCCCCACTTTGAAAACCACTGGTCTAGTGTGACCTTTATTTCTATACTATATTTTAACCTGTGCAGTACTTGCTGCAGCCTATCCACCACAATTAGGTATAAGCTCATCAAGCTTTTCAAAATGCACATCTAATAAGTTTCATTTCAGTCACTGCAATCCTGTCTGTAAATTGGTCAGCACTACATCCAATCATTTCGAACAATATGCTCAAAAAGATGAAATAGTGTCAACATTTAAGTCATCATTTGTCCTTTCCTCCCAACCATGTGCTCAAATCTGAAGGTGTGAGCAGCCGTGGGTTGAGGAAGTGGCCAGAGACTAGGGTTGCAGGTTTGAATCCCACCCTCCATCCATGACTGAAAAGCCCTTGAGTAAAGCACTTAAACCCACATTGCTCCAAGGGCTGTAACCAATACCTTGTAAAGAACTAAATCGCTTTGGATAAAGATGTCAGCTACCGTAAATGTAATGTAATGTGTGACTAGAGGAAATAGTATCAGTTGTAGTACTTCAGCACCCCCTACCGCACCTCAACAGAAGTAAGGATGTCACAGGATGACTAGATTTGGTCGGGGAGGGAACCAAAATAGCATTGGTTGTTCCCTCAGGGAGAAATGTAGTGGCGGGATAAGGATTTAAACAAGGGGCATTTCTCAAAACCTAGTGTGCACACTTCCAAGTGTATTCATCCTACTTTGTCACGTCCAGTGATTAGATACTCTTTATTAGTCACACCCATTGATTGGATACAATAAAAAAATATATGTTCCACATAGAGGTTATGCTTTCAACTGCCAGGAGGGCATGTTGTTGTTTTGCAGTTTTGCAGTTGCAGTTGCAGTTTTTGTATTTTTAAGTACTTAAAAAAGTTCTATATACACTGCTCAAAAACAATAAAAAGAAAAGGCTGATTTCATAGAAGTGTGACCTGGAGCTGCATTGTGGTGTTTTAGTGTTACCTTTATTTTTATACTATATTTTAACCTGTGCAGTCCTTGCTGCAACCTATCCACCACAATTAGGTATAAGCTCATCAAGCTTTTCAAAATGCACATCTAATACGTTTCATTTCAGTCACTGCAATCCTGTCTGTAAATTGGTCAGCACTACATCTAATCATTTTAAGCAATCTTCTCAAAAAGATGAAATAGTGTCAACATTCAAGTCAAAATTTGTCCAACACCTCCCAACCATGTGCTCAAATCTGAAGGTGTAGTCAGCTGTGAGTAGCAGTGGGTTAAGGAAGTGGCCAGAGCCTAGGGTTGCAGGATTGATTCCCACCCTTACCTCACCTTATACCACCATCCATGGCTGACATGCTTTTGAGCAAGGCACTTGAACCCACATTGCTCCAGGGACTGTAACCAATACCTTGTAAAGACCTAAGTCGCTTTGGATGACAGCTAAATATACTGTAATGCAATGTGTGACACGGTGAAATTGAATCAGTTGTACTTCAGCACCCCCTACCGCACCTCAACAGACACTACACACAGCATACAGTGGAGGAGGAAAAAATAAATACACCCTTTGGAATTCCCCATGTTTATTATGGTCAGATCTTCACTAAAAGCACAGATATGAACAAACAGTGTCTGCTTAAACTAATACCACTCATGGCCATAGCCATAGGACGTAAATATTCACAAGTCAGGCAGGAATAATTAAGCACATCTATGGCTAAGGACCTTGCAAGAGCTATTTGGAGAAGTTCACACTTAAACTATTAGACAGTTTGAGTTACTTTAAGGTCAACCATTCAGGTATGGATTAAAGCTGCCCTGGCCACTTAAAAGACAGACTTGTCTGGCCAGACTTGTCTTGATGACAATGTATTGTCTGATATGCCTTGCTTACTAGACAGAGCGAAATAAAATAAAAAAACTAGTAGAGTAGGGGTGGAACGGTACAAAAAACTTGCGGTTCGGTACGTACCTCGGTATGGACCCTGTGGTTCGGTACATTTCGGTACAGTGCAGAAAAAATATGTGACCAAAAGGCTATCCTAAAAGGCAGTTTTTTATTGTTTAAATTCCCAGCTGAGATAGCTGCAACTTTCTGTAAAACAAGTGAACAACAACCATATTGTCATATACTGTATTGATATACAGCTCCAGGCCACTTTATTAGAATAGCATGAAAAAGTTGATTTATTTCCATAATTCCATCAATAATGTTAAACTGTCATGGATTGTAGATGCATGGCCCAGTTTTTTAACTATTCCAATCATTAAATTGTTTATTTTTACATATTTTGGTCTTCCAGCTCAAAAAACCCATGAATTGGGGAATTCACATTATTAGAATATTGTAATAAAATCACAATTTTCTTCATCAAAATTCGTTTCACATCAGTGCTCATCAAATCAGTTGAAATTTGGTACTTTCTACATAACATGCAATGTTCAATACTTGGTTAGGACTCTCTCTGTCTTAATAACGGCCATGATGCGTTTAACATTGAAGTCAATGGCAGAAACAGTGCATGGGAGTAATGGAAGGCCAGATATCCTTGATGCTTTGCTGTGAGCTGTTCTTGTTTGCTGACCTGGTGTCCCACACTTCACTCTTCAATATACCCGTAGATATCCATGCTACGTTTTGGTGTTAACTCACCAGTTTAATTCTAACTCACCAGAAATAAAACCCCATTCATTTTCAATGGGGTTTCATTTCTGGTGATTTAGAATTAAACTGGTGAGTTAGCGACAAAACGTGGCATGGAAACGCCCTTTCACTGGGCACTGAAGTGGCAGGTATGGCCAGGTAACTCTTTACCAATGCGGCTAGCTTAGGATAAACAGACTCATGTGTTTTCCACCAGGAAACAGGGTCAGAGTCAACTGAGGTGCAGTCCTTTGCCATGTAACCACTGGCGTCTTCCTGCAACAGATGTTTCAAATTAGGCTGCTTCCTATCAGCCAAAAAGTTCTGCCCTGGCTGACTTCTTCAAAGGAGGTTGGGAGGAGGATACCTCTGCATCTTCTACAGTGGCCTCAGCCTGTGAAGTGGATGGACTGTCCTCTGCAAAATGAATAGACAGACTATATATATATATAGACAATAATATTAGAGCATATTATTCCCTTAAGGATAACCATTTATAGTTTTTATATTATATAATAATAATTTCTCAACCTGACCACAAATACTGTATGTGGATGGGCAGTTGTATTACATTGCAATATTGACACGGCCACCTGCAGGCGTTTTTTACTATAGCAGGCAGAGAGTCATTGCAATGCCTGCCCAAATCCCCATCTTATTTGTCCACCACCCTAGTGGCTAGCGTGGCTTCCCCGGCTCGAGCAGCTGACCCGAAGCGCCTTGGGAATCACCATAGGCCTGCGTTTGCCATGAAAACGTGCCCTGTCCTCGGACGCCGCGCACTTGGAGTCCCCAAAAGTTCAGTGTAATGCGCCGCAAGCACTTTCGCCTGGCACTCCACAATTTCTCCTCTCAAAAGGAGACAATGTTTTTTTTCCCGGCCTTGCCCCCTGTTAGCCCACGGGGATCAGGGGCCTCAGCTGAGAGTGTAGCCAACCCAATGCCCAGTTTGGATTGGCCAAATGCAATTGGGAGGGATTTTAGATTGAGATATTTGTAAAGTGGGGAGAGGGTGGGGTCTAGAATGACATTTGCAGAATTAATTGCAGAGTATGGCCAGATAGTACAGCCATCCACATCCAGGGTCAGATCACCAACCTGGGCTGCGTTTCTCAAAAAACCTTAAGTACTACCAAAGAGGTTTGAGACAAGAGGGCTCACTCAGGTCATAACAGCGTAGTACGAAATGATGGGAGTACGGAAAATGTATTCTTCTTCTACTGTCAGTATTGGAAGCATCAGGGAAGCATGCAATGACACTTGTCAGTGTGGAACAGGTCATAGGACAGCGTGAATGTTTGCCACTTGTCCTTAATTACCCCCAGCAATTACTGCTGACCAACAGCTGCCGTTAATTTGGCCACAAATTATCTACATGGTGTCGCCCCTACTGACCATGCGCAAGGGAGTACGGAAATTGTATCCATCGCACCCACTGACCAATGACCATGCGCAACCAAAGAAATTCGACAGAGAAGAACAATCTCTAGGGGGGAAATGCATTGGCCACGGTGTAGTACGGGGGGGACACGAGTGGATGGAAAATTAACTCCCTTGCGCATGGTCATTGGTCAGTGGGTGCGATGGATACAATTTTCGTACTCCCTTGCACATGGTCAGTGGGGGCGACACCATGATGGACAATTTGTGGCCAATTAACGGCAGCTGTTGGTCAGCAGTAATTGCTGGGGGTAATTAAGGACAGCTGACAGACATTCACGCTGTCCTATGACCTGTTCCACAGTGAATAACATTTCCGTACTCCCCTCGCCATCATTTCGTACTACGCTGTTATGACGTGAGTAAGCCCTCTTGTCTCAAGCCTCTTTGCCACAAGGGAGTTCATTTTCCATCCACTCGTGTCTTCAGGCAACCCCAGGTGAAAAAGTGGTTCAATTTAGTACAATAAAAGCATGACTGAAGTGTACTTAGCATGTTAAAAGTGCACTCGTGCTTTTTGTGCTAAGAAAAAGTATGTTTAAAATATGCTTATTTAAAGTGTACTTAAAATTAGATGTAATTAAGTTGCTCTCAAAGAAAGTACACTTAGCGAACCATACTTCAAGTGTACTTCGAAGATGTTTGGCAAGTAGAGGAATATACTAATAGTGTTCTGATAGTGAACTTACTAAAAGTGTATTTTTTAATAACATATTGCAATTGTACTTTTTTAAAGTGCAATATGATTACACTTCACCCAAATGTCTTCGAAGTGTGATTTTCTATAGTGCGCTTTAAAGTAAATCGCTTTAACATATTGCAAGTACACTTTTTCTAAGTGCACCATGATTGTACTTCACCCAAATATATTCAAAGTGTGCTTACACAAAGTTAATTTACCCATCATGCACCATCATGCATGTACCATCATGCAATGCACTTCTTGGAGCTAAATTTCTCAAACAGAAAGCCATTTACCTCTAAGGAATATCTTTGGGTTGCATGAAAATATTACTCATTGTTATATTCTGCGTTTATTGTAGGACTTTTACATTTTTTAAAGTGGTACACAAAAAATGGCCATGTTCCCACAGTCATTATGATGGTCACGTATATGTTCTGGTATATATAGGCTCACACTTCCCATGATATTGTGGTGAGAGGTAAGTTGGAACTAGTTGTTCAATCAAAGAATCAAGGGTCACCATTAATGATCAATTCAAATGATCAACTGCAGGAAGGTAGAACAACAATGAAATAAAGTGAAATGTGTATCTGAAATCTCTGTAACAATGCAATGATTGTAAATATCAGTCGTGCTAGGCATGCATACTGTATCACTACTGTGACATGTGGCTGTGTGTAATGTACAAGCTCTGAGGACCAGCATGGATTGTAGTATTACATTTATATTATTCGTTGTACTTGGGAGTGTACTGTAAATATACTTCAAGCATACCTGTTATATATTTACAATACTTAATATGATATACTTTTTACAGACTTAAAATGTTCCAATGTAGTCCAAAGAAGCATGAAGTTAATATACTTTTATTGTACTTCTAGTAACAATAAAATGTTATAGAAGTGTACTCAAGCACACTATTAATGCCATACGAATGCATGAAAAGCGTGTTTGGAACATACTTTCAAAAGTATGCTTGTAGTGCACTTAAAGTTGTCCAAAAGCGGTGCCAATTTAGCATCCTCAGTGTGCTGCAAGTGTGCTGAAGTACTGCTTTAGTAGTGCTTCAGCGCACTAATAGTGCAATGAAGCGCACTTTAAATCGCCGAAAATAGTACACTTTGTACTAAGTACGGTCAAAAAAAGTACACTTTAAGTATATGGGTTTTTCACCTGGGACGCGCCCCGTACTACACCGTGGCCAATGCATTTCTCCCCCGAGAGATTGTTGTTCTGTTGAGTTTCTTTGGTAGTACTTAAGCCTAAGTAGTTTAGGTATGAGGGGCCGCTTAGGCAATATGTTAGAAATAGGTCTCACATCATCACTAAAAGTCTATACATATGCTATTTTACCTTGTGAATGCTCTTAGCACAACGATTTTATTTGCATGTGCAAGAAACAAATGTTGTACGTAAGCCTATAAAATGATTGTATGCATAAACTTGTAGTGATGTGGTATATTGCCTAGGTGGCCCCTCATAATTACAGTAAGTACTACTTAGACGTAGCCCCTTAATGCGCGGCGTACCTCCTGTGGCACGCAGTAATAGTCATTGAAATGTAACTACCATAGCACTACAATACTATGACACAACACAGGCCCTTTAGTAATGTACCACGACTTGGTCATTAGCATACTGGTAACAACAAATGTATAAAGCCGCGTCTTAAGGGGTTAAGTAGTACTTAAGGTCTTTTGGGAAACGCAACCCTGCTTAGCCAGCGATTGAGTACCACTACCATGAGCTCTCTTTTGTTATTGTTGAGCTCAAACAGGTTGGTGGAGAGGGAAGCTATGCAGAGGGCTTTATGCTGAGTGTCATCAACATAGCTATGGAAAATGAGACCATGGTGAATGAATTTGGACACCATATAATCTTTGAATTAGAAACCAGATTCCAAAAAAGTTGGGACACTTGGTACTGTATTTTGTGAACAATAAGAAAAAGTGTTGGGGAGGGAGTGGGCAAAAACTGAAAAAATTCTGTGCTGGGCTGTGATTCTGCCTGCATTCTTCATTCTTCAGTCTGAATCTTGTATAGCCTACTCCAGAGGTTTTCAAAGTGGCGGCCGGGAACTCCTCGGGGGCCGTGAGGGGATGCCAGGGGGCCGCCGAAGTTAGGCAGGATAATTTTATAAATGATCTTTTTTAATAAATTAATACATTGAATAACTTAAGTACTCAAAATAAACCTAAAATAAGCTTAACAATCCCAGTGGTGGAATCATTTACTTCTTTACATTGTTTATGTAGGCATGTTATACTTTCTGTAGTACTTGAATGGGTTGAGGAATGCACCGACTTCATTGAGAAGTGAAACCAGGTACACAGAAAACATAGTGTGATTCGATTCACGATTCAATTCCATGCTCCCAAAACTGCCAAAACTGTGTTTTTCCACCTCAAAACTATCTCCAGACTCCGCCCTTCTCTCACCCCTACCTCTGCTGAGACCCTCATTCACGCTTTCGTAACCTCCAGATTGGACTATTGCAATGCCCTACTCACTGGTCTCCCTGCAAAGTTGATTAACCGTCTACAATATATTCAGAACTCAGCAGCAAGATTACTTCCAGACACCAGACCCTGGCATCACATTACCCCTATCCTCTATCAATTACACTGGCTTCCTATCCAATCACATATCCATTTCAAAATTCTCCTCCTCGTCTACAAGACCCAGCACAACCTTGCACCCTCCTACATCACAAGTCTACTCACCCTATACAATCCCACCCGTACCCTACGCTCCTCTGACACACTCCTCCTTACCATTCCCTCCACAAACCTGCACACCATGGGCGACAGGGCTTTCACTGGCTACGGTTACATGATGTTTTTAAGTCCGATTTAATAAATGAGATTTAAATAGATCGGATTAAGAGTTATTTTGTGACGTGTATACATGGCACTTTCACTTAAATCTGATTAAACGTCTGGGGGAAAGAAAGCATTGCGATTGGACTGAGGACGCACGTGCTGAGCGAGCCAAATAAGGCGTGGGGGCGTGGTCGCCAAACCTCCGGGGAACTCTGTTTACTACTGGGACAGAAGCTAATCTTCTGCCCGAAAATGAATTCCCTCAGTCGGACTCAAGGCTGGGGACATCCCCTTTGGTCTGGTTCTTTCAAATGCTAGTTAGACCACAGTGGGTTTACATACAGTCTTGAATCTCGCCCTCCAACCCGTGCCTGCAGTTCACCTAGGGAGCGCTAATAACTGACAATTGTGCTCGCTGCCGGCTGAAACTTGACAATATTACTGTAAGTTCTGAGAAACCAATGTGGATTTAAATGAAATGTACAATAACCTGGGAGTTATGTCCTTCTGATTTCCTACAGCTTTGGCATTTATGAGTCAGGCTCCGCTAGCATCTTGCTAACAAAATTGCTTTACGGCCGTCGTGATCACAGCAATGCAGGCGGCCGACCAATCCAAAAGCAGTGTGTAAAGCCACTCGTGACGTCATATTGACAATAAAGGCGTATTTTACAAAGATACAGCGAGTTTAAACATTCAAAATGAGTGCTGTTTGAAAGGGTAATCTATCCTGCCTTTTGGGAAAATAAAATGAAACGATGATACCAATTCTCTCCCAAAGCAATGGCAGCATCGTGGTTGAGCTCCATGGGACCCCATTCATTTCAACAGCCTCTGCCCTCCTTGGCGCTCCTCTGCGCTGTCTGGATGGCGCCACTTAGTGGACAGTACCACCCGGAAAAAGTCGCGAGATTCCTCTCTCGTACTACCCATAAACACTCTCTGTTAGCACCCACCTAGCTTAGAAAAACGAACTGGTCAAAGGGTGATGTGGAGTAACTTTGTTGAGCTTCATTACTTCGTGGGGCACTTTTACATCAATATATGGGAACCACAACATTTATAGTCGCTTAGGGACTTTAAATTAAGCAAAACTTTCATGTGAAAATCAACAGGAAGTGCCGCCATTTTTTTCTCACTAGCAAAGAGCACAGGCTCTTGGCGCCATCGTGTGGCCAACGAGCATGCGTGGAACGACTGGATTTATTGTAATTCTGAATAAAAGGTTACATGACAGAGGAACGTGTTTAATCGGATTTAAAAGAGGAATAAACCACCCACTTTAATCGGACTTAAGTTTAAATCGGAATAAACTTAAATCCTGTTCGGTAAGTGTTTACATGATATATTTAGAGCGGAATTAAGTTTTAATCAGATTTAAAGTGAGTTAAATCGGACTTAAGTGTCTCATGTAAACGCATAGATTGTTGTTGGCCCCAAGCTATGGAACTCATGTAACGGGGCAATGTTTTCATAACAGGCAGAGTAAACAGGACAGCCTGTAGATGCGTGCAGGGCACTGTGCTTGTCCTATATTCCTCCTCTCCAGGTGCTCCCAATAATTGTGCTGATCAACCACCGGTGGGGATTGGTGGGAGTCCTGCTCAAAGAGGCTTGAGACAGGAGGGCTTACTCACGTCATAACAGCGTAGTACAAAATGATGGCGAGGGGAGTACGGAAATGGTATTATTCTTATACGATCAGTATTGGAAGCATCAGGGAAGCATGCAATGACACTTCTGCGAGGGTCGGAGTGTGGAACAGGTCATAGGACAGCGTGAATGTTTGTAAGCTCTCCTTAATTACCCCCAGCAATTACTGCTGACCAACAGCTGCCGTTAATTTGGCCACAAATTATCCATCATGGTGTCGTACCCACTGACCATGCGCAAGGGAGTATGGAAATTGTATTGAGGCAGTCGGTTCATATGCAAAATAGGGAGGCGGAGCACTCGGAGGGTCACAGGCAGCCTGACCACAGACATCATATAGGAAGACTAGATGCGTCGTCCGCGTTCCCGTCATGCAAGTCGAACGTCCGCGCATGGCGGCCATGTTAGCGCAGCCTTCTGGCTCAACCAGTTGCAGTGAGTTTTGGGTGTTGTATACTCTTCAGATGGCCATAATTCCCTCAAATTTATATCGATTTTCGAAAGGGTTGTTTTTTTATACAGTATAAAAAAATCCAAACGAAAGTATATGTTGATACTGCATAGTGATGCATATTCACATTATTATTATATTATATTACATTATATTATAATGTTCATAGGTCTAAAATCATGTATAATATAATTCAGTAGGCTTATTCAGGTAATTAAATAGATCCCATAAACAAATGCACAAAGTAATCTTTTATATTTTCAGTAAAATAACAAATAAACGTTCACTTGTGGTCTACATTCTACTTTGGTTTCGACAGCTCCACCTTGTGTCCAAAATGAGTCGTGACGCTAAAGCCATCCAGATAGAATTAACTTGTTGCGCTGTAGGCTACATCTCTCTTCCAGTACGTCATCTCTGTCGTCTATAATTTGATGCAATGAATATATCCATGCCGTCAACGTAATGCACAGCAATGGTTAAAATGTGTATTTGCTGTTGGTATATCAATTTTTTTTGACAAATAGGTTAACTGGGAAGCATAGGCCTATTACTCTCCTGGGCGTTTTACCCCAGTCTACACGTAAGTTTTAAGGAGCCCTACCATTTATAAACACGTGTCAATATTTCAGCGAAGCAACAGTATGCATTTTTAACTCTTCAGTTTACCTCAGGTGTAACGGAGGGTCTGCGCTAATATGGCCGACCTGTGCGGACGTGCTTGAAATACACGATGACGTATCTAGTCTTCCTATGGGATATCTGTGAGCCTGACCCTCTGAGCCTGTCTTTAAGACCCTTGTAGTTGGCCTTGCAGCTGCCCATTCACAAACATTGACATACATGTCACACCACAGGACGCAATTTGTGTTACGAAATTGAACTTGTAGTTAATATTACTGTCTTGAGTTTTTTTTACAATTCACATATCTTAATATAAAGTTAATATTTATGCAATCATGCCAAATGCTTCATACATTATTCAAAATGTTGTTGGTTAATTTATATATATATTATATTCCAGGTTTCATTAATTTTACAGTCACACCGCAGGATATTTGACATATAAACCTTTACATAAATCTTAACAAAAATGTTTCTTCTCATCTAAGACTAATATGAAACATAATGTACCACATCTTCTTCCATTGACATTTGTTTTTTTTAAAGGAAAATAACAGTTTTGTAGGTTTTTAACCAATGTTACGAAAAAACAAGGCGTCACGTCTCCCACCCTTGTACCTAATGACTGGACTGGTGTCTGTAGATTTAACTGTTTGACCTTTTGAGTGTTTCATGTATTGAATCTTTATCTGTATCATTGTATAGCCCTAGTTATTTGTGCGCGCGTGGTGCGGGAGTATTGTTCCGTCTTGGTGATGGGCCTAGCGCACTGACTGTTTTTTTTGTAGTGGCGTGTCTCACGTTTGTAGTGACTTTATTCGTGTGGTGTGCTGAGTTTAATAACGCAGTTTTTTGAAGTGCACATGAGTGTCTCCTGCCAGTATCTCCAGTTCGGAATACCCTCCCAGATAGTATTTTACATATTGTGGGTTTTTTTGCCGTGACTTTTTTAGTGGTTATAGTTATTCCCTCTGGATAATTGCATGTTGTGCAGACTCTGCATTAGGTGTTTATTTATATTCTGCATGCCGGTTTGTTAAGCGATTGCATCTTTTGCACATTTTGTCTATTGGTTTGGTTTGCACTGTACGCATGTTTACATATTTTGCATTTTTGCACATGTGGAATATTCTGTGTGTTTTGTGTGTACTCACCACTGTTAGATTTTGGAGGTAAAATAAAAATTGAAGGATGAATGCTCTGCGTTGTGTTTTAGTTGACTCACTTGCAATAATAAAAATAAGTCTTGACTTCGTAGTTAAAAGGATCGATCAGGATACAATTTATTATAGAAAAAGTGAGATTACAAAAAGAATAAGAAGAAAATAAAAGAAGTAAAAGTAGGAAAAGAATAAAAAGGTTAAAAAGAAATAAAAATGAGACAAAGTCTCACAACGTCTCACTATCTAGGCAGCATCCTATCTCTGGCGAATGACAGGCAAATCGATCGACAACTGACAAAATGGTGGCAACGGTTTTTATACCGTCTTCCTCATGTCAGCAGGTTACACGTATGCAAGTATGATCTTAGTTAAGGAAGATGTCGTCTCCATGTCTCCAGTAGTGACGAAGCATAAAACACCTATCGCTAAGGATAACACACAGCCTAGATGTGTCTGCTATCTGGAAAGTTAGGCGCGAGCACACTGTGCCCTGGCACAATGGCCTTCGACAGCAGAGGCTCTCGCTCTGAGCTCTCCAGATATCAGCAAAGTAACAGTAAACATGCACATTCCAGGGCCCAATTGATTGGAACACTGGAAGGGCTAAAGTTTCATTATAAAACTTAACAGTATGGTCAATCAGTTGTTGGTCAGCTGCAAAATGCAGCAGGATATACCACTCAAATTCAACATTCCTCCCTCAAGATAAATAAAAACAAAGTTTTTTCTTATCTTCAAATTAACAAAGCAAGTGAATGACCAAACTGTTAGACACAGGGATAAACAATAAGGAAATTAAGGAAATAGGCAATAATAACCACCCTCAATCAAATACCCCTAATCATGACGAATGTCAAACATTGTAAATATATTACTCAGGATTAAATTGATAACTTTCCGAAAACTTACAGTAAATTAACTGGTTAACTGCATAGTAGCAAAAAGTAAGAAACTCAAAGAGAAAATAAAAACTATCAGTCTGCAATGTCTGGTTGTCTGACTTGCACAAGTCTGGCCTTGGAACAGACTTGCTTGAGCAAAACAACAGGAACACTTCAGAAGATAAAACAATAGCAACATAGAAGAGTAGGGAAAACTCTGGGTTCTCTGCTAAATTAAATGAAAAGTAGAAGTATACCAGGCACTGTGAACACACTTAAAGGCAATAATATATTCACACAAAGTGAATGGGATGGCATATAGGCTATATTGAGAAACGTTGACATCAGGTGCATCAACCCGCAAAACCAGTCGTTGTTGGTTGTCTTGACGGCAGCATAACCTTGGGCATTTTGGAGAAAGAACAGTCTCCCTGTGTATCTCGTGTTGGCTATAATCGTGTCACAGCCAGTCTGAAATCAGAGCAAGACATAACACACAACAGCAGGCCAAAGGACTGCCATTACAGCCACACGTCAGCAGAACAGCAGAGTAGCAGTTTCAGTCTGCTCGTCGAACGTCCCACAGCCATGGTGTTTCACAGTGTAGTTCAAAAGTTCAAAGTTCAGGAAATGACTTGATTTCCATCATCAGAGGTTTCAGCCAAGGTAGATGTGGTGTATTGGGTAGATGTTGTGCATCTCGTCCAATTCTGTCATGACAGAAAGAACAAGCGCAGTATCAGAGAGACCAGATACTCATGTATCTGAGACAACACACATCTAACTAAATGAAACATTAATCAGGAATTACTTAATGATTAATACTGTTCATTAACATATAGGCTTATCATGAAGTGAATATGCAAGCATTAATAATAACATATAGCAGATTAACACTTGATTAGCTGGTTGTGATTAGACTCTTAAACAAAAGTAATCACTCTTTGAAAATGTTGACAACTGATTAGAAAAGAAATCTCTCCTCTCTCTCCAAAGGGAAAATGTTTTGCTTTCAGGACAAGGTCGAGTGTGGTGAAAAGTGGATAGGAAACCTACCAATACAGGCTTGAAGGAAAAACCCTATCTTTTCTCCCCCCAAACTACACTCCGCAAAACAAGAAACCCAGCTGATTTAACAGCAAAGAAAAGTCTTCCGCACACTGAACTCCTTAGTCTCGCTACCGCTAGAAGGAAATTACGCCAAAGTCAACATGATACACTTGTCCTGAATTGGTTTATGAGCTCAAAGGACCATTATCAACCATTTTACAGTGACGTGCATGTATCTATTTTGCTTTTTCATGTAATTTAACTGCAGAGTTGGTAACCCACAGAACCTCCCACGGCCTTCCCCATAAGGTTGTAATGCCAGCCGCTGGGCTTAGTCACTAGGACATTGTCCAGGCAGGAGTGCAGCTTGCAGGGGCTTGTCCTCCCTCTTGTTACTGTTTCCAAATCCCACTCACAGCCTTCTGTGCGGACGGCACAGCATAAGTGAGTTGGATACAGTCCTTGAGTAGGAAATCAAAACAAAGTCAATGTTGTCAGGTAAAGACAGTGGTCTTCCGGTGATGATTACGCAAGGGCTCAGGCCTATCTCCTTGTTGTGTGTGACATGCATGCTGCCTAGCACAACAGAGAGTGTGTCAGGCCACAGCACACGCCCTCTGGATGTCGCTTCACCAGTCTCTCTTGAATGTCCTAAAGATCCTCTTCCGGCTTGACTTGTCGTATGCCATTCTCGTAGTCGTCTTCCAGAACAGTTTCGTCAACTTGTAATCCATCTGAATTCTTCATTCCCCTCGAGCAGACAGGATGCAGAGAAGTCTCTTTGGTAACCCTCTCCTCCCCCCCCTCGACCCGATCATCACAATCGTGGTCGATGATGTCATCAGGAGGGTACAGCTTTAGGGATGGGTTGGCCACAGCAGGGTGCTGAATCACGTGTGGTGACTCTAGCCCAGCTTGCCAGTCTCCACAATGGCTGTCAGAGACTTTGGCACCTTTGTGTGTCCACATGAGAGAGGTCATGACCACCTACCTCTCGTGCTCAAAGAGAATGAAGGGCCACTCTAGGTCAGGCAGACCTAGAGCAGGTACCGCACACAGTTCAGAGTAAGACTCAAACCTTGCACGGCTGTAGTTCCACAATCTTGAAAAAGTTCGTAGTTGCTTGATCTTGCTTGGCAAGGGAACATTTTGAGTTGCTGTGGTGTGATCAGCGGTGATTTCTCTCTTCCCTTGAGAGAAGTCCTGATCCCAGCAGACTGAGGGTTGGGACAGATGTGCTTCCAGTTCATGGATGACAGATCTCAGTCTTTGGGTAGCAGCCTTGTTGATAAGGTACTGCTTTGTGCTTGGTGGGGGCTCTCCACACAACCTCACCGTTTCAAAGTTCAGCTCTCCACCGTCTTTGTCCCAGGGGTGGAGGTAAGGGGTTGCACTGATTTGATTCACTTGTTCTGGGACTGATGCAGTTGCTCCATCTCCAGCTCCACTCCCTGACGTGTCTCCCCCATTGGTTGGCTCTTCTTTGGTGGCACGCCTCTCAGACGTCTTCACCATAGGCACAGCAGGCAAGGGATTGAGGTGGGTGGACTCCTGGAAGATGAAGTCACATTGCATAGCATCTTGGAGCAGGGTGACTTGCTCCGCATATGGAAACCACTTGGACGGCCTTGTCATGATGCCTTGGCATGCAATGGGCGCATAGGAAGGGCTTGCTTGGGCTGCCCCTCCCACTGGAGCAGGGACGGTCAGTCTGGAAGCCTGAGGGTGTGGACCAGGGACTCTGACTCCTCCTGGAAGTTCCTCCTCCTCTTCTCCTTCGTCTCCTGAATCAGAGAGTATGGGCGGGGCAGAAGGCACAACACAGGATGCTCCCTCATAACACACATTGGTCTGTGGAGAGAGGATGCCTCCCTCTTCCACTATGTCAAGGCGCATGTGCGTTTGTCTGGCCTGGAGCACATTACACACTGTACTCTTAGCAGTTTGTTTTGCTTTCCCCCCATCTTTATCTTCATCCTGCCACTCTATGAGCTTTGCTGTATGCGACTCTAAAGTGCAGGGACTGGTAGCAGTTGTTTGTTCAGACTCATGTTTCTCTAACTGGCTCAGTGAAACAGAAGCTACCGGCTTTTTCTTCTTCTTGCAAAGTTTTCTCAAATCAAACTTCTTTTTCAACTTGTTGGAAAATTCACGCAGAATTCCAGTTTTGTTGGTGGATGTTTTCACCAATGAATCAGTTTCAGTGCTTCGATTTGACCTGCGTGATTTGAAAAGTGGCATGTTTGCCAATGTTGGATCAATTATCAAATGAAGGCACAATAACTGTTTTGGGAAAGCAGGTGTTCGCTTTCTCTCACTTGAGACAGGGCAGAGGAAGAAAAAACCTCACTGGCTGAGAGGCCTTATCTCTCCCCTCCCTTCTCCCTCTGTCTCAGCTTCAAGGAAAAAACTTCCCTCTCTGAAGACCGGGATAGCACTGCGCATTACTCCCCACGGCCTTAGATTTTAGAAAAAGATTTTACTCGGACCGAAAATCCTTTAAAAAAAAGGTACTGTGAAACTAGTCTCGGACTAGAAAAAGATTTTACTCGGACCGAAAATCCTTTTTAAAAAAGGTACTGTGAAACTAGTCTCGGACTACAAGTCCTTGCGCGCTAAGCAGATTCTATCCTATGTAATAATACAGGCTACTTATTGAAAAAATGGCATTCCAATTTAGTACCTGGGCCTGTGGTCTATTGTCGTGTTAGTTAAATTCATTACATTCATCTGAAAAGAAATGATGTGCAAAATCTCTAGCTCTCGACTCACCACTCCGGTATTACTGGATTAGAACCTCATCTTGCAAAAAACATGCAAGGAAGGTTTATTCATTTGGCAATGCCAGCCAAGATTAACCATTTTTCATTTCACAAAACGAAAACCTTTTAGAAAAACATCTTGCAAAGATCAAAGATTACTTAGGCCTTTAAAACATACACCAAAGGTCCATTGAGCTCATTAACCAGTGATGTAAGGTGCTACTTAATACGATTAACTACGTGTCAGTCTTAAGTTATGTGTTGCAGTGAGCTATAGTGAGGTTCTTTTGATGTGTCAGGAGTGTAACGTAGACCCAATCTCACCAATTCCTAATGGTTAAACAAGTAAGCGTCCCCACTCGTCTCCCCCAAACTGGACAGGACGGCTAGCGTCTGCTTCTCCCCAACGGGTTGGTCGTCACTTCTCCCTCTCATCCACGGGTCACGGAAACCATCTGTTAGATTTTGGAGGTGTTCCAAAATTCTCTTCTCCAATAAAAATTGAAGGATGAATGCTCTGCGTTGTGTTTTAGTTGACTCACTTGCAATAATAAAAATAAGTCTTGACTTCGTAGTTAAAAGGATCGATCAGGATACAATTTATTATAGAAAAAGTGAGATTACAAAAAGAATAAGAAGAAAATAAAAGAAGTAAAAGTAGGAAAAGAATAAAAAGGTTAAAAAGAAATAAAAATGAGACAAAGTCTCACAACGTCTCACTATCTAGGCAGCATCCTATCTCTGGCGAATGACAGGCAAATCGATCGACAACTGACAAAATGGTGGCAACGGTTTTTATACCGTCTTCCTCATGTCAGCAGGTTACACGTATGCAAGTATGATCTTAGTTAAGGAAGATGTCGTCTCCATGTCTCCAGTAGTGACGAAGCATAAAACACCTATCGCTAAGGATAACACACAGCCTAGATGTGTCTGCTATCTGGAAAGTTAGGCGCGAGCACACTGTGCCCTGGCACAATGGCCTTCAACAGCAGAGGCTCTCGCTCTGAGCTCTCCAGATATCAGCAAAGTAACAGTAAACATACCACATTCCAGGGCCCAATTGATTGGAACACTGGAAGGGCTAAAGTTTCATTATAAAACTTAACAGTATGGTCAATCAGTTGTTGGTCAGCTGCAAAATGCAGCAGGATAAACCACTCAAATTCAACAGCAGACAGTAATTTGCCTTTGCCTAGTAGTCTGAATTTGGCCAACCTTCTCACTGACAAACCAAAGTTATCCTTATTACTGTAATGTAATGATACTCCTTACCTCTGCCTGTGGTTGGGTATTGCAGTGAATTTTTGTTGTGTTATTTGATTTTCCCTTTGGGAGTTGTATGCCTATGTGGCTTTTGTGTGTTTTTGATTGTCAAATAAAAACCCCTCTTCTTGACAAACTGTCGTCGTTGTATTGTTGTGTACCTTAAGGGTCATTTGCTTGTCAAACCTGCAACGGTTACACTCACTCCCACTATCACTTCGTCAGTGTTCTACGCTGTCTGCTTTTAAATCAAAGCGTAAGACACACCTCTTCACTACTGCATTTCAATCACACTGACTAGCACTTCACTTACTTTAATTATTTTATTTTTTTCATTTTATTTTATTTTAATATTTATTTTAAATGTATTTATCTTGTTTTAATTAATTTGTATTCTTATTTTACATTTTAATTATTCACCTATTGTTAATTCATTGAGGCTTTGTTATACTTTTTCTACTGTTATCTGTAAAGTGTCCTTGGGTAGGCCTATCTTGACAGGCGCTTAAAATAAAATGTATTATTATTATTATTATTCCTCACTCGTTTCACTATATTTCTGTCTGTTTCAGTCACCACGTTTGTTTTTGCACAGGAAAGCACTAGGTAGGCCTACGTCTCCGGAGGTATTGGCGTAATGCATGCACTGTGCGCTTGGAAACATAAACTGTATAGGGACAGGACAGAGGATTAAAAATATATATTGTATAACTCGAATTTCTCAAAAAACAAACCGATTTGACATTCCAACTCGATTTTAAAATCGCATCGATTTTTTGCACAGGCCTAGTGTGGCATGGCTCATGTCAAGGGGCCTTGGCTGTAATCTACTGGTATAAGGGGGGCCTTGTCATGGCAAAGTTTGGGAACCCCTGGCCTACACTATTTGCTGGTATTTCTCCTTGTTTATTTTATGTAGGCTATAGAATATGCACAGGTAGGCTACTGTGTGCAAAATACTGTAGGAGTTGTTCTGGATACATGCAGGTCATGCAGGCATTTTGTTTTATAAATAAAGAAAGTGGTTGGGTTTGAAACATGGACCGAGGAACATGATTTGGTTCATGTGGAATTTGAATGTCAGGACATTCAAATAATTCATTGAAATGAGCCAGGTATACATTAGACATAGTACATTGGAAATGTTTATTGTCACCACCTATTCTCAAACTGATGTCTAAAGTTTATGGAACTTAACAGTCACTGAAAGTGAATACAGCCAATGCATGTGAAGGTGAAGATTGTAACTTACCCATGACAGTGACGTGTTTGTTTCCCCATCAGCACAATTATAACAGGTGAATCAAATGCTTACTAGCAGTCCAGACGGTCCTGGGAGTAGATCCTGATGATCATAATCCTGAAGGAAATTTAAAAAATTACCTAAGTCACCAAAAGTCTCCCCGAAAGGATTCGGCACTACTGCTTCAAGCTGAAAAAGTTTCCAAAGAGGTAATGCAAATATAAATACAATACTCTCAAGACTGTTTCAGGCAAGAAAATCCAAGGCACTCGAGATTTCTATTTTTATATAAATATAATATATAATAAATAATACATTATTTAATGTATTGCCTACATATATCTGATACTGTCGAGATTGTTTTAGGCAAGAAAAAAAATATATAAATAAATTAATTTATTGCCTAATAAATTGATTAGGCAAGCCGCCTGCTTTTGGCTGAAGAAGGCATAATAGGCAGAAGCATAGTCATCTTTGTAGCCTTAAGAATATTTTTAAAAATGACGTCTAATATAAAAAAAACCTGCCTCTGATTTCCTTGCCTAAAACTATATAAAAGTGAATGATTCTCATTTCATGTGTTCAGCGTTAAGCTGTAAGCATCTGGATGTCTTTTTAGAGCTTTTTTTTTAAAAAAAATGTTTTACATCAACTGAGTCTGTGCTATACATGAAAGTGAAATACTTCTCAATTACAAATAATATCATTGATTTACATATTTTATTTGAATGAAACTTATAGCATTTTCACAACTGGTCCCCTTAAGTGAGCCAAACTCAGTCCTCTTTAAGTGGACCACATCAGTAATAGGATTTTCACACCTGGTCCCAACTCAGTCCTCTTTAAGTGGACCAAAAAGCGAACCGACAGCAAAAGGACTCCAGAAGGGGAAAAGGAGTTCCGTTTTTGCTCATATTGTGAGTGTACTAAATAAAGAACTCACTGATCTTTCTGGTCCTGTTAGGCTTTTATAGTGTGTCACTCTTCTTTTTTATCACACCCGGTCCTCTAGAGCCCTCCTTAAGTGATTACACCTTGTCACAAGTGTAACTTGTCAGAACTCATAAGCAAGCCACTTCAACCAAGACCACTTCAACCAAGGTCTCAGTGCGGTTCTTTTCCGAGGGGTCTGGGTACGCTTTGGAGCGTTCACATATGCGGCAAAAATGCTGAGTCACTACTCTGAGTTCGCTTAGGCGGCTGAAAGGGACCAGGTGTGAAAACACTGTCAAAATACGAACAATAACAGAACTGAGTCCTTTTGCTGTTGGTTCACTTTTTGGTCAGATTGATGAAACTCAAAATGGTTTTCAATAATCATGTTTAAGGTCTTTGCCAGGGTCCATTGTTTATGTATTTATTTTCTGTTGTAGACGTCAAGGATGGCAAACAGATTAGAGTGAATAGATTATCTGTGTCACTGCATACACCCAATTTTGTGCTGAGTAATATGTAATAACCACCTAATCCAGGTTTAGTGATAAATGCCCATTGTTTCTCTTTGGATATGTTTCTCGATGGACAATGAAGCAAAAGACAGCTCAAATTAGTGAAAAGTTCAATAATGTGGTCTTTGTTGTTTTCTTTTTTGTTTGCTTGATTTTAAAAAATAATTAAAAAAAACATTAAAATGGTCCTCTATCACATGGTGAATGCCTTTGAGAAAGTATTCATATTTAGCCTAACAATATTACACTTAAAATGGCGTCCAAGCGTCATCACGTCCAGCGTCATTGCGTGCAGCATCATTACGCTTCCCAACTAGGGCGTCTAGAGCGTAATGGCACTCTCCGTCTCCACCCAGTTTGAAAAAATGTCTTCAAGTTGCGAAACGGTAAAATACATTGAGAATAAAGGGGTGCCCTTTTATTCAGGGCTTTGAACCGGTTCAAGGAACGAAAACGAAAACCGGGAACTTTTTGTATTTTACAGGGAACAGAAACGAAACCGGAAACGTTATTAATTTTTATGTTCTGGAACGGGAACACTTATTTAAAAATAATGGTAACCGGTTAATACCGGTTAATACCGTTCCTCAAACAAAAAAAAAGTTATTATTTTCCTGCACACGTTACCATGACGGCTGAGGTTCACGTCCTGTGTGACATCAGACATTCTCTGACTGAATGGAGAGAGAGCTGTGGATTACAAAGTCTCCACTCCACATCTTAAGTAAGAGAAACCACTGTCATACAAAAGGGCAGAGTTTGCATTGCATCATTGTAAGACATTGCAGAGAAGCGCATGTAAAGCGCACAGAGAATGTCGGGCATCCATGGCCGCTTCAAATATGCACAAACTCACAATGTCCATCATAACGCTCCCTGTGTCCCAAGTCAGCATGGAGCGCGCATTTTCATCATTGAGGTTTAGCCTATTCTCCGCTTTCCCGCTTAGGGAAATGACAAAATTCTGGAGGATATTCTTTTCATCCGCTTGAATAAACAGTTTGGAATGTAGGCTGACTCATTTGCACTTCCGTCTTTCTTGGATAGGCTAATTAACGTCAGTCAGGCCTATGGGGAGTAATCAGCTGACAGGAACGAAATTAACCGTTCCGGGAACAATATTTTTTTGTTCTAACCGGTTCGGGAACGTCAATTTATTGGTGGAACCCATAACCGGAAACGTTATAATTCCGTTTCTGTTCGGAACGGAACGTTAGGAAAAAAATAACGGTTCAAAGCCCTGCTTTTATTTAAAGCTTGTGTGTCTGGAAATTGTTATTGGCTGTATTGTAATTGCAAAAACTTTATTTCATTTTGAAGATTTACTTTGTTGAGTAAGTAACAAAAAACGTGCGTAGAAGTGGTTGAAGCCATTTTGTTGTCGGCAAGCGTTAGGCAAAATACCCGATGTACAACTTTTACAAGAGAGTTTGTTTTGGTTTTGCGTTTTATCTGACCATCTTGCTGCCTTTAGTACGGGTATCTGTTTTTGTTCCATGTGGCCTACAGAATGCAAAGGTAGACCTTGGGTTTTTTTGTGCTTGGACTAACACACAGGATACAATTTTAAAACAAAATGGAGGATTGAGCATGTAGGCACAGAATATGGGGGAAGCCTTTTGTGAGAACACAGTGTCAATGTGTGTCTATTCTATTTTGAATAAATAGAGCTCTGCTCCAAGCGGTTGTACAGGGGAAAAGAGGAGCTGAGCTTTGGAGATAATTTTCACTCTGTGTGTAATACTACTGTATGTCTAATGAAAGCTGACAGCTTATACAAAATGTTGACATGTTTATCTTAGCTGTCCATTGAAGCTGTTGCTGAAAGAGAGGGTCTACCAGGAAGAATCCTCTATGGAGCTGATGAATATGCCATCAGACGAGGTAAGTAAAAAGAGGGGCATGCACACAGTATAAAATCCCAATACTGACAACTGATAACCTGGCATGATTGGAAAATAAATGTGCCTATAGTGTATGTGTTTATAGGACTGTGATATTTGGGAAAAGAAAGTTTAGTTTATCTACTTTGTAAATCAGATGTCTGTTCTTCCATCCGCAGGTCCTGTACCTTGGGGAGGCTACCAACCTGCAAGACAAGGGGTAGTTGAAGGACACCCTAACGCTTTGTGGATATTGGTGGATAACACACTTGTAAGTATTAAAACCACACGGAAGGAACCAATATCTGTATTACAAACCCCAACTCCGATGAAGTTGGGACGTTTGGTAAACAGTGAATAAAATCAAAATGCTATCATTTTCAAAACATTCAATCTATTCATTAGATGGAGAATAGTGAAAATACAACATATTAAGTGTTAAAACCGAGAAAAAACATTGTTTTGGGGGACATATGTACTAATTTCTAATTTGATAAATCCAACACGTCTCAAAAGAGTTGGGACGGGGACAATAAATGGCAGCAAATGTCGAGGAAGACTAAAAACAAAACAAAAGACAACACTTAACAGTTAAATACATTAACCGATGAGATGATTTTATATAAAAAAACAGTGTTAATTCCTATCTTGGAAATTATTTCACCAGCTTAAATGGTGGGTGTATTCCTTGTCATGTTTTGCAATGTTTTCCTTTCTGTAGTGCTTACAGTGTGACAGGTCTTGACCAAAAACCCACCATTTTATGACCTGCTGGTCCTTATGATGGAGCCAAACTGTTAAAACATAGTAGAGAATGCAATTTGACCTTACTATGTGGCAGTAATCGAAGATCTCCCTTCAAAATATAATGCATGAGTGGCTTTTCATGCTGTTTAAAACCCATTTATACCATTCAGCACTGTATTTAACTCTACAGATGAGTGAGAACATCTTAACAAATGCACTACTGCACCTGCATGCCATCATGGAGGCTGACTTTTGAAGCTAGCACTAACACAAGTTGGATGGTCCATTTTCACTGTAGCACAGGATGTGCAATGCTCTATTATTGTCAAAAAGAATGGACTTCTACAACTTCTGCTGACTTCTGTAAGCAAAGGACAGTTTCCCATGTCTTCTGGGTCTATTTCAAGTGAGCTCAGGTGCTTAGGAGAATGTTACACCCCTGTCTCATTTTCATGCATTAAGCCTTCTTAATATGGTCAATTTTCAATAGCTCTAATTCCTGGAGTGCTAGAGTGAGACTACAGCCAATATATATTTCATGATGTCATGAACCTATACAATGATTTTATTAACAAAAATATGTCTTATTATACACTCAATCGTGGTAAATCAAAGGGAATTCAAAAATGTATGTAATAACTATGGTAATTATTCCCTTTGCATCTTTAATTCTGAGTGACTCAGCCTCTCTGTGATGATCTTATACCTGGACAGCTATATTGTCCGTCAGTACAATTCATTTTGAAATGTTCTTCTTTGTTGTTTTATCTTATTTGGATGTTTACTAAATTTCACTGATCCCCGTCCCAACTCTTTTGAGACGTGTTGGATTTATCAAATTAGACATGAGTACATATGTCCCCCAAAACAATATTTTTTCTCGGTTTTAACACTTAATACGTTGTCTTTTCACTATTCTCCATCTAATGAATAGATTGAATGTTTTGAAAATGATAGCATTTTGATTGTATTCACTGTTTACCAAACGTCCCAACTTCATCGGAGTTGGGGTTTGTATTAACAGCTTTACAAGTTTTGGCCTTTCTAGTGAACTTGACCATGACCTGATTTTTCTGAAAAGTTGATCCATCATCAGGGTGTCAAAAAGTAAATGGATGGTGTAAGTACACACTAGCACACAATATTGCATAGCTGTTACCAGTGGTGTAGTCTACTTTTTCGTGGTGGCTGTATATTTGAGCATTTTTTGAAGTGGGTATACTGTTTATATTTGTGCTATTCAAAATAATGGGTCAATCAATTTCATGTGTGTATACTGAAATCCCTGAAATTTTGAAGTGGGTATTCTCTGTATACCCGTGTTCTACGTAGACTACACCACTGGCTGTTACACCAGTGTAGCTAATGAGGTAATGATGGGTGTAGATAGACTGTGTTGTTACTGAAAAACACTAAAAACCTAACAAGAACCCACCACAAATTTGATCCAACCAGTGCAGAGTCAGCTGATCGTAAGACAAGTACACAGGTCTACTGGTTACAGTTAGAATTGTGTTCACAGGTGGAAGATAGACACATAAGCAGAGATTTGCCAATCAAGTTCAGAGTTTACTGAGGATACTCAGGTCATTACAACATACAGCTTAACCAGTCATATCATCGGAGAAAGGCGCATTTATGCCCTCCAAGTGTCTGTAAGGTAGTTTTATTGAACTTGTCTTGTCAGTTTTGATTGGCTGTCCTGATCGGGTGATCCTGACAGAAGCTACAGAGTACCTTCAGAGACTTTCATGATAGGCCTATATTTGTAACATAGGCCTACCTTAACAATGGCTTAGTGTGTCTGAACGTACTCTGCAGCCTCTGTGTTCTGTTTGTATAAAAAAGAGGGCACACAAGCTAATGGTCTTACTAGTGGCCATACTTATATATTCTATATTCCTACATCTCCCCCTGTTTAACCCGTTAAGCAGGTTAATTCTAGCAAAGCGCAGCCAATGAGCAGGGCACCATGGACCGTTATCCCCCATGGGTGGCCCGGCCCCCCTCTGGACCACAATGCCAGCCAGCTGGCAGGCGAAACGCCATAGGCAAGGGTCACCCAGATAACAATCCATCGCACCCACAAACCTATATCAGTGTGGAAGATTATGTGTACTTAATTAACCAGTCCATATCGATCATCAGTGTGTCTGTGTACACAAAGAGCGATAGAGAGACAGAGATAAAGAGACAGTAGGCAAGAGAGTGAGAGAGAGAGAGAGAGAGAGAGAGAGAGAGAGAGAGAAATCATAATCTAAATGAAAAATAAAAACACAGCAAAGCAGCCATGAGCCTGTCCCTACACATTCTACAACCTACAAATTTTGCTCGATTGGTCACACGTCATTGGTTACATTCATGGTTACAAATCGCCAAACAAAAATTAAATATGCTTCTTTTTCTTTTTCAGTCAGTCCATACAAAAAGTCTTTGCGCAGGTATGTGTATGTGTGTGTCATCCAGATTCTGGTTTGCACTGGTGGACTTGGTGTCAATGTAGCATTTTCTTCTCTGGGCCAGATCCCAGTCCATCGCATGCCTGCTGAGAGAAATGTGTGTGTGTGTGTGTGTGTGTGTGTGTGTGTGTGTGTGTGTGTTTGTGTTTGTGTTTGTGTCTGTGCTCAAGGGCCATGGGAGTATGTGTGCCAAGGGCCGTGTGTGTGTGTGTGTGTGTGTGTGTGTGTGTGTGTGTGTGTGTGTGTGTGTGTAAGATAGTGAGGTCAAGCGGCTGAGGAATGTACCAGGAGACGGTGGTTCCAAGCAGATGAAGGATTTTTTATTTTTTAAATAGGCTGCCGGCAGGTGGACAGACAAGACTAACACTAAAACTTAACAAAACAAACAAACAAAAATAATAATAATAATTAAATCAAAGTCCCAAAACCGTCTAGAGCAGACATGAGGTAACAGGAGACCCTCTCACAGCAGAGGTCAAAGTAAGACTCCCTCTCCATTGCAAATGCACAGTTAATATACCAGAAGAACTCCTCCCATACGGGACTAGTTTCTTACTAAACATTAATTATCTCTCCTGACACACATATATTGCTCAAAACAATTTTAAACACAATAAACTATGAAAACAAAAATTACAAAACAACAAGAATGTAACCAAAGGCTTTAAACAGCAAAAATAAATCATAAACAAAATCGGACATGACATTCCTTGTATCCCTCCGCGGTTTCCGCGCTTCCTCACGAATAAGGAAGTGAGCTCGCATTCACTCGGCTTGGCCGAGCAAGGATCACACGCAGGTAAGTATCTGGTAAGTCATTGTTCTCTTCTTTCAGGTTTTTAACATTGTCCAACTGTTCCGTGAGCTTGCTGACTCGTGCAGCATGGCGCGCTTCATGCCACGGTTGGAAAAAGTCACAAGCACCGTTCAGTTTGCATAAGCACAAAAAAATAACAAACACAAATATTTTCACTCACACTCTGCCGCTTTCCCGCGGCACCCTTTTGTTTCACCCCCATCCCACAATGTTTGTCCCTGTGCACCAAAGCACCCTTTTGTGTCCGTGTGTTTAAAAACAGTAGAAAAAGTTTGTACCGCTATCATTGTTCCTATTTCATCAATAGCGATTTCACTGGCCACAAGCGCTATTTTTAGACCAGAAGCGCTTCAAGACGTGACGGTGGGGATCACTCCGTCACATTACCCCCTCCTCAAGGATTTTCGTCCTCGAAAACCCGAGAAAGGTAGTCAGCTGTGATGTTCTCTGGACCCGCCCTGTAGCGAACCTCGAACTTGAAGGGCTGAAGCGAGAGGTACCACCGGGTAACTCTGGAGTTGGTGTCTTTCATCTGGTGCAACCACTTCAAGGCTCTGTGGTCCGTCTCCAGGATGAAGTCTGACCCGACCAGGTAGTATCTCAGCGACTCGAGAGCCCACTTTATCGCCAGGCACTCCTTCTCCACCGTCGAGTAGCGGAGCTCACGGGGGAAGAGTTTCCTGCTGAGGTACACCACTGGTTTCTGGTCACCTGGCTCGCCCTGCAGCAGCACCGCGCCAAGGCCCACTCCGGAAGCGTCCGTCTGCACGGTGAACGGCTGGCTGAAGTCAGGGTTCTGCAAAATAGGGTCACTACACAGACAACTTCTCAGATCGTTAAAAGCATTGTCACATTCATCAGACCATTGTACTCTGTTGGGGTTGGATTTGCGGGTCAGTTCAATCAATGGGGCAGCCCGGTTAGCAAAGTTAGGTACGAATCTTCTATACCACCCCACTACCCCAAGGAAAGAACGCACCTGCTTCTTTGTTGTGGGTCTGGGTGTGTCCATGATGGCACTGACTTTGCCAACTTGCGGCTTGATCTTCCACCCGCCAATCACATAGCCCAGGTACTGCACCTCTGTCTGAGCAATGGCACACTTTCCTGGGTTCACGGTCAGTCCGGCTGCCTGGATTCTCTGGAGCACATCTCGGACATGGGTCAGGTGGTCTTCCCAGGAGGTAGAGTAGATGACCACATCGTCCAGGTAAGCTGATGCGTACCCCCGGGCCCCGTCCAGCACCTGGTCCATTAACCGCTGAAAAGTGGCTGGTGCCCCCTGCAGGCCGAATGGCATCATGGTGAACTGAAAGAAACCAAAGGGGGTTCTGAAAGCGGTTAGTTCTTTGGTGCCCTCTTCAAGAGGCACCTGCCAATATCCCTTGCTGAGATCGAGTGTAGTCAAGAATTTGGCTCCGCCCAGCCGGTCTATCAGCTCATCGATCCTGGGCATGGGATAAGGATCAAAAGCAGAGATTGCATTAAGTTGTCTAAAGTCCATGCAAAATCTAAGACTTCCATCTTTTTTAGGGACAAGTACTACAGGACATGACCATTCACTATGAGAGGGCTCAATGATGCCCATCTCCAGCATTGTCTCAATTTCTTGCCTGATCTTGGGTAGGAGTTGAGCAGGGATGCGGTAGCCTGGAAGTCTCACTGGTCCTGGTGCCTTGAGTTGGATTCGGTGCTGCACCAGCTGCGTCCGTCCTGGAGCTTCTGAGAACACGCCCTCTGGAACGCAGGCCTCCAGCTCCTGTTGGCACTCTGGTGAAAGATGAGATAGATCTGGGCTCACCTCTGCACTCTGCTCCACCGGAAAGAACTGCTCTTCAGCATCCTCCTCTTCCTCCACCCGCCTGGCCACTGCTGCGTCCCGGACTTGCCACTCCTTCAGCATGTTGACGTGGAAGGTCTGCTTGTCCCTCTTCCGGCCTGGCATGAGAATTTCATAGGTGACTTTGCCTACCTTCCTGTACACGGTGAACGGCCCTTGCCATTTTGCCAGGAGGCTGCTCTCCGTCGTGGGCAACAACAGCAGGACTTGCTGTCCCGGCCTGAAGGAACGGTCTCTCGCAGATCGGTCGTACCAACTCTTCTGCGTTGCCTGGGCCACCTTCATGTTCTCCTGCACCTGCTCGGTAAGAGACTCCATCTTATCACGCATTTTGATGACGTATGAAAGAATGTTCATACCTTGCTGTGGTTGCTGGCCTTCCAACGCCTCCTTCATGACATCCAATGGGCCTCTCACTTCTCTGCCATACAGCAACTCGAACGGTGAGAATCCTGTCGAGGCTTGTGGGACTTCACGATACGCAAACAGCAGGTATGGTAGCCATTCGTCCCAGTCTGCGCCAGAATCTGCAACAAACTTGCGTAACATGCTCTTTAGTGTTTGATTGAATCTTTCCACTAACCCGTCAGTTTGAGGATGGTACGGTGTTGTCTTGATTCCTTTGATCCCAAGGTACTGGTAGACCTGCTTGAGCAGCTTGGATGTGAAGTTGGTGCCCTGGTCCGTCAATACCTCTTGCGGGATTCCGACTCTGGTCACCAGCTGTAGCAGAGCATTGGCCACTTGCCTGGCCTTGACTTGCCTCAAGGGAAACGCCTCTGGGTATCTCGTCGCATAGTCCACCACCACCAGGATGTAGCGGTTGCCACGCTTGCTCCGCTCCAGGGGGCCCACGATATCCATTCCTATCCTACTAAAAGGAACATCAATGATAGGCATTGGGATTAGTGGCACTTTCAGTTTACCCCCTTTCGCCCTCAGCTGGCATTCTGGACAGGACTTGCAGAAATTCATCAGGTCCATGTAGATGTTTGGCCAGTAGAACCTTCTGGATACTCTGTCCCAGCTCTTGTTCTGCCCCAAGTGTCCAGCATACGGTACTGAGTGTCCCAGTTCTAACACCATTGTGCGGAGAGGCTTTGGCATTACTAGCTGCTCTCCTCCGTCGCCATGACGATAAAGGATGCCATCTTTCAGCCTGAACTTAGCACCCTCAGCATTGCCCTCTGCATCTGGCTGTAAGTCTTTAAAACAGGATTTCAAAGTGACATCTGATGCCTGCAGCTCTCTAATGTCAGGTGGTAGGTGAAAAGGATCAAGCTCACCCGAGTCTGGAATTGGGAGTGTCTCTGGTGGGCTTGTCCCCCTGAACCCGTCCTGCCTCCGTTGCAGCCTGGTCTTGCGTGGAGTGTCTGCATACGGAAGTACGTCCCACGGCACATCTGGCCCTGCCTCCTTCGCCTTGGCTCTCATCACCACCATGTTGCACTCCACAGGATCCATCAGATGCACCAGTCCCGGAATGTCTCTGCCCAGCACCACTGGATGAGGTAAGTGCTCAGCTACACACACAGACACCAGATATTCTTGACCAGCGATCTGCATGTAGATGTCAGCTGTTGGGTATGACACCACATCTCCATGGACACAGCGTATCTGCACTGGGAGCTCAGTCTGCACTGTGTCCTTCGGCACCCATTTGGCACCCACCAGTGTTTGGCTGCTTCCTGTGTCGATCAGGGCCTTGAGCTTTCTTCCACTGATGATCACCTCCGCCAAGGACTCTTGCTGAATGTCCTGCTCACCAGCGCCATTGGGAGTGCAGCACACGTGAGCATCCTTGGGCTTCCTGTTGGGGCATTTTGGCTTGATGTGGCCCACCTGGCCACAATGATAGCACACTGGTTGCTCTTTAAAGTCTCTGGGTGGCCCTGGTCTTGGAGGGCCCTGGTCACGTCTCCCCAGGTTTGCAGACTGCCCCCCATCCGCTTTACCTGGCATTGGTGTGTGGTAGGTCCGTGTTGCGCCCAGCTTGTATGGCCTTCCGCTGCTCTGCGCCGCCATGAAAGCATCTGCCAAGCTGACTGCCTCCTTCGCATCCTTGGGATTATGCTTCTTGATCCACAAACGCACCTCACCGTTGACCATCTTCAGAAACTGTTCTAGCACCAGAAGCTCGCCGATCTCCTCCTTAGTCCGAGTCTTCGGGCACACCCATTTGTCGTACAAGTCCTTCAGCCGAACATACAGCTCTTTTGGGGTCTCGTCATGTTGCACATCCAGTGCACGAAACCGCTGTCTGTAGGTCTCTGGGTTTATTTCAAATTTTTCCAGTATGGCGGTCTTCACTGAGTCATATTTCATGGTCTGCTCAAAGTCCATGGCAATATATGCTGCTTTGGCCTTGCCAGTCAACAAAGGGACCAAGTGCATTGCCCATTGCTCTCTGGGGCAACCACTCGCGCCAGCAATGCGTTCGAAGCCAGTCAAGAAGTGCTCGATGTCTTCTCCCTCTGTGTACTTCTGCATTTTCGGGCCTCTCCAGCCAGCATATGAAAACACCTGCGGGTATACTCCTGGCACAGGACTTGCCACATTACCCTGCCACTGTGTCCCTGGAACGGGGGATGCTGGGATGCTTCCTGGAGCTGCTGAAGTCATCACTGGAGCTGCTGCTGCTGTTGTTGTCGCCTCTGCCACTGGAGCCGCTGTTGACGTCACCTCTGGAGTCATGGTCGCCGCCCCTGGAGTCACTGGAGTTGCTGTTGTCACCGCTGGAGCAGTCATCGGAGCCAACGCCACTGCCAACACTGGAACTGTTGCCGCCCCTGGAACCACTGTTGCTACTGCCGACGTCATCGCTGGAGCCATCATGGGAGCTGCTGCCGCCTCTGGACTCACCCCTGCTGCTGTTGCTGATGTCGTCGCTGGATCCATCACGGGAGCTGCCGTCACTGTCACCACTGGAGCTGTCGCCGCCTCTGGAGCTACTGCCACTGCTGTCGATGTCGTCGCTACCTCCGGAACCGCTGCTGCTGTTGTGGTTGATGTTGCCGCTGTCACTGCTGCTGCCTGGTTCGATGGAGCTGGTCTTGCCACTGGACTTGTGACTGCAGATACTGGAGCCGATGCTGAAAACCCCCATGGTGCTGCCGGTCTCTCCTGCCTCTCCCGGGTCACCTCTCCTTGCAGCAGAGTGAACTGGTGCTGCAACTGCTTCCACCTCTGCTCCTGTCGGGCCAAGTCCTTTTCATAGCGCTGTTCATGCGCCTGTTGGTTCTTCATGAAGCCATCAAACATCTTCATTAACTCATTCATGTTGTCTTCAACTTGCATTTCCTTCTCACCGGAAAGCATCTCTTCTTCTGCTGCTTTGCTTTGTGCCATGGTGTCGGTCTTTGTCTTCTTCTTCGGCGCCATCTTACTGCATGTACTCCATGGTAAACCTCAAGCCACTGGTAGTTTTCCGCTGCCACCAAATGTGAGATAGTGAGGTCAAGCGGCTGAGGAATGTACCAGGAGACGGTGGTTCCAAGCAGATGAAGGATTTTTTATTTTTTAAATAGGCTGCCGGCAGGTGGACAGACAAGACTAACACTAACACTTAACAAAACAAACAAACAAAAAAATAATAATAATTAAATCAAAGTCCAAAACCGTCTAGAGCAGACATGAGGTAACAGGAGACCCTCTCACAGCAGAGGTCAAAGTAAGACTCCCTCTCCATTGCAAATGCACAGTTAATATACCAGAAGAACTCCTCCCATACGGGACTAGTTTCTTACTAAACATTAATTATCTCTCCTGACACACATATATTGCTCAAAACAATTTTAAACACAATAAACTATGAAAACAAAAATTACAAAACAACAAGAATGTAACCAAAGGCTTTAAACAGCAAAAATAAATCATAAACAAAATCGGACATGACATTCCTTGTATCCCTCCGCGGTTTCCGCGCTTCCTCACGAATAAGGAAGTGAGCTCGCATTCACTCGGCTTGGCCGAGCAAGGATCACACGCAGGTAAGTATCTGGTAAGTCATTGTTCTCTTCTTTCAGGTTTTTAACATTGTCCAACTGTTCCGTGAGCTTGCTGACTCGTGCAGCATGGCGCGCTTCATGCCACGGTTGGAAAAAGTCACAAGCACCGTTCAGTTTGCATAAGCACAAAAAAATAACAAACACAAATATTTTCACTCACACTCTGCCGCTTTCCCGCGGCACCCTTTTGTTTCACCCCCATCCCACAATGTTTGTCCCTGTGCACCAAAGCACCCTTTTGTGTCCGTGTGTTTAAAAACAGTAGAAAAAGTTTGTACCGCTATCATTGTTCCTATTTCATCAATAGCGATTTCACTGGCCACAAGCGCTATTTTTAGACCAGAAGCGCTTCAAGACGTGACGGTGGGGATCACTCCGTCACAGTGTCTGTGCATGCATGTGTGTGTGTGCGTCTTCCAACTCCTGGTTTGCGTAGGTAATCTTTGTGTCAATTTAGCATTTAATCTATTATTGCCTGTTGAGAAACATAAGTCAGAACACACAACACAGTACATTCTTGTCCATTTAACTATGTGTATTTTCCATCAGCAGCAAGTGTGGTCCTAATTCAAAAGGATAGCAAGTATGATTATTTCATTAGTAACATGTTTGTTGTTCAACTGCCTGTGCACTCCTGCCTATGCACTCCTTTTCAGTAGGTTGAAGGACAAAAGACATGCAATTATTTGGTTATTGATAACATGATAACTAGTCAAGATCATTCAAAGGATAGAAATATATGATTAAACCCGTCCAATTATTCACGTCATGTGACAATCAATTTTTAACTGCTGTAGTAGCAACAATACTTATTATCCAAAAACACAAGATATGTTTACAGTTAATCTTATTTCAACTCTTCCCTTCTTGGTCTAATGCGACATTAGATCATACTCAACACTTCAGACTAAAATACTCCACCGTGGCCAAAAGAGCCACCACCTGTCCACTCTGTAAGTTAATAGTTTGGTGTGTGTGTATGCTAACTACAGGTGTGTGCCAGGGCTTTATCATCTCTCTCTCAAACACACAGACACAGAGTTCACCGACCTGCTTCCAAATAGTGGACCCTCCTGGTAAGGAGGTAAGGCAATAAACCCCTGATTACACCAAATTCAGGGATAAACATTGCAGCATATATTAGAAATGATACCAGTGTAACTGTTTAGAATGATGAAAGATGTTCATGGAACTCAAGTCAAGTCAGCTTTTATTCGGTTCTTTTCCCCATATGCACAGTTTTGCTTTTTTGATATTTCTAGGCCATCACACACATTTGTCAAACAAATTGCATCATATAACCAGATGTTAATCAAAACAAATTAGTGAAGCACAATAAACAAGTAATTTAATGACAATAGCAAACACATCGAAATGTGTTCTAACTCTCAGACCACGTCCAATTCCATTCTACTCACAGCTCCTGTTGGTGGCCAAATCGTAACATTATATGAATACATTATCGTGACCTCTCCATGTTATTATTAGGTCTCTGCATTCTAAAAGAAAATGATTAAGATTCAAAGACAAACATCAATGAACAAACAAAATGAATTCTGAACCAAACTCTTCCCAAACCACAACAGAGAAATTAATAGTAAAATGAGCCAAAAGAGGCAATGGAAGTTTGAAAGTCTTGGATACAGGTATGATATGAACAGTGTCAATATTAATGTAACCATCTCACCTAAAACAATGGTAAGCTAATTTTTGAATCTCGCAGTAAAACAAGGGTAAAAGAAAAAGAGATAAGGGAAAAATCATGACAAGAGTCCGGAAAGGGTTTTGTTGTTGTTGTTAGTTTGATTAGGTTTCGCTTGCACACTCCGGAGCAATGACACAACATGTACAAAAACACCAGCTGGGACACAACCTCACTTCTATGTTCAAATCAGGGCTTTATCAAGTCACCACTCCTCTCATTCTCCCACTCATTCACTTCAGACTACCACATGAAAACACAGAGACCACTTTGGGAATGGACATTACTCCCCAGGACACTGGCACATACATTCACAAGTCTTTTACATCGGGTCCAAAGATACCTAGAGAAAATATGAGGGTATTATAAGGGACAGAGAAGTTTTCTGTATTTTACCGTATTCTGCGGCACTGAAGATATGCCCAAACAGAATGAATGTTTGTCCAATCAGTATCTGAATTGAAATGGCTCCACCTAGAACAACATGCGCACATACACACACTCACAGCATTCACACATCTTACAAACAGTTTTTCCACATTAACATAACACAAAGACAGATGAAATAGACCAACAATTGTTAAGAGACATAAAGACATGAAGCTCATTGCCTGTTCATTGATCAATCAGAATAGACATAATTTAAATTTTGTTTCGCCTATGGTAGGCCTACTCATCACGTTTTGATCCACACCCTATCTTTTCACACACTTCTCCCACTGTTCACATACTTTTTTCTGCTCCTCGTTCATCCTTATGTGGTACTAACTCATCCAGTTCTGATCCACGTCACATCTTTTCACATACTTTTCCCACTGTTCACATACTTTTCCATACTTCCACTTCTGACACCACTTCCATACTTCCATAGATAAAACACACACTTCACTTGTCACCTGATGTCACTTGATATCAGCCTTTCAACACCTCGATCTACAGATCCTCCTCCACGCTCCACCTTAATCAATGCACACATTCTGTTACTATCAATAAATTAGTCACACCAATTTCACTATAATTTAAAATTGTACGTACTTCACACAAACTTCACACAAACCAAACTGCTTCTTATTAGTGCTACTGCTTATACACATATTAATACTATTATATTACAACAATATTATATTATAATTATATTATATTATCATTATATTATATTACATTAGAATATCATTAATACTGGTCCGTGAAAACTTATCCGAAGGGAAAATTATCATCATACATATTTCAGTTCGCAAGTACATCCATTCTCACAATCAGTCATTCATACAGAACACATAGTCAGCCATATCAATGGACACACAATAATCACAGTCCCACTCATTCCCGCTCTCCCACCTTACTGTCCCACCGCAGCCTGCCATCCACACAAATATTGGTCAGCCGCCAACCCTTCTTGGTAGCCACTGACACTAGGCCCATTCCATGTACCACCTTAGCCTACTTGCCCAGCCAACGTAGCCAATACCTGCCACACGAAATATTTGACCAACAGCGAAATCCACCTGGTAGCCACTGACACTAGGCCTATTCAATACCACCTTAGCCTACTTGTCCCAACGTAGCCAATACCTGCCACACCAATATTTGACCAACAGCCAGATCCACCTGGTAGCTACTGATACTAGGCCTATTCTATATACCACCTTAGCCTACTTGTCCAAACGTAGTCATTACCTGCCACACCAATATTGTTCAACCGCCAAAACATTCTGGCAGCCACTATCAAAGAATTCCACACCGACAGATTTCAAGGACAGACAACACACAATACCCAGAGAAAATGTAATGGGCACACAAAGCTATATACATGACCGGTCAGCCACACGCACTAAGATGGTGGCAACTTCCCTGCTAAGTGCTCAGATCACGTCAGCAGGCCCCACATAGTAATCCACCTGGAATCACTATACAGAACAAAAACTATAGGCCTATTCTCACTCACAGCCACTTTTTTCACTAAACCGAGTGGCAGCCACTTTACCCTGAGTAGCAAACGTCTCTGCTAGCATCCATATCATTCAGCAAGACATGTCAGCAGGCCCCACATAGTAATCCACCTGAAATCACTATGCAGAACAAAGACTATATCACACATCTCACCATCAGTGTGTACATATCACCAAACATATACACACAGTGGGCTCTAGAGTCTTTACTTAAATGGCCAGGTATCCTCAGACAATTTATTCTTTAAAAAGGTTATCCTATAGGTAGACCGACAGACTAACTAAATTAATGATATACTAACTATGGAGAATTTTGTCAAAACGTTCTCTCCTCACCATGTGTAAGCCGGCTTTCTGTCAGTCTCCTGTCCGAAACGGCCTCCTCTGCTCCCGCAAAACGCTGCACTATTCCCCACCTGGGGACACGTTCAGGGCCACCAAGTTGTAAGAAATTGTGTTCACAGGTGGAAGATAGACATAGAGGCAGAGATTTGTCAATCATGTTCAGAGTTTACTGAGGACACTCAGGTCATTACAACGATACATCTTAATCGGTCATATCATCGGAGAAAGACACATTTCTGCCCTCCAAGTGTCTGTAAGGTAGTTTTATTGAACTTGTCTTGTCAGTTTTGATTGGCTGTCCTGATCGGGTGATCCTGACAGAAGCTACAGAGTACCTTCAGAGACTTTCATGATACATTTGTAACATACCTTAACAATAGGAATGTTCTTAGGTCTCCCGATAAGGGCACACAAGCTAATGGTCTTGCTAGTATATATTCTATATACCTACATTACTCAGATAATGTTGGAAGGAAACTGTTTCTTTTTTTTTATTTTACTTTTACTTTTGACACCTCTGTCCATCATCTAGGCTACTGTGGGAGTCAATGTCCATCTTTAAATTAAAACCTTTAAATTGCAAACATACAGATAGAAGAAGAATAGCTTATAACAAAAAAGCTTCAAGAATAAATACTAATTATTTGAAAACTGAGGCAGTAACCATGCATTACGCAGACTTTAGTATGGTTTGAACTAAAACTCCAGGACACATCTTGGATTGTGAAACAAAATTATACATTTGAGCATGTAGGCACAGAATATGGGGGAAGCCTTCCGTGAGGACACAGAGTCACACTATTATGTTATGAAGACATACAGTAACAGAAAGAGCTCAGCTCCAACCGCTTGTATTACAGGGGAGAAGAGGAGCTGAGCTTTGGAGAGCTCCAGCCTAATTTACACTCTGTGTGTCATACTACTGTACAGTGTACTGTATGTCTAATGAAAGCTGACAGCTTATACAAAATGTTGACATATTTATCTTAGCTGTCCATTGAAGCTGTTGCTGAAAGAGAGGGTCTACCAGGAAGAATCGTCTACGGCGATGACGACTACCTTGTCAGACAAGGTACAAACTACAAGAAGGGCATGTGCACAGTGTAGCCCCTTAATGCACGGCGTACCTCCTGTGCCAAGCTGTAATAGACATTGAAAGTTAACTATAGTACTGCACTACTATGACAGTGCACGGGGCCTTTAGTAATACATTACGACTTGGTCATTGCCATTCTGGTAACAGCTAATTTATAATGCTGTGTCTTAAGGGGATAAACTCCCAATACTAATCACTAACAACCTACAAAGATGGGACATTCATGTGTCTATGTGTTTATTGTAGTGATATTTGTGGAGAGGAACTATCGGTTACCTCTTCTGTAAATCAGATGTCTGTTCTTCCATCAGCAGGTCCTGTGCCTTGGGGAGACTACCAACCTGCAAGACAAGGGGTAGTTGAAGGACACCCTAACCCTTTGTGGATATTGGTGGATAACACACTTCCTGTAAGTATTAAAACCATATGGGACCAATATCTGTGAACTTAACAACGTTTTGGCCTCTCTAGTGAACTTGACCTTGACCTGTTTTTTTTCTGAAAAGTTGATCCATCATCTATTGTGGGCAGCCATCAATGTCTATGATTGCTAACATACAGACAGAAGAACTGGGGCAGTAACTATGCATAACCCACAGTTTGACACATCTTGGACTTTGAAAACGGAAAATGTGAGCATGTAGTAGGCAAAGAATGGGGGGGGGGGCTTCTGTGAGAACACAGTGGCACACTGTTATGTTATGAAAACATAGTAGTAGTGACAGAAAGTTTCGGAGAGCTACGGCCCAATTGTGTAATACCACTGTATGTCTAAAGACAGCTGACAACTGATACAAAATATTGACATATTTATCTTAGCTATCCATTGAAGCAGTTGATGAGAGAGATGGCCGACCAGGAATAATTGTCTGTGGACATGATGACTACCCTGTCAGACAAGGTAGGTGCTACAAGAGGGGCATGTATGAAAATATCAATACTAATAACTAATAACCTCCAAAGACGGAAAATAAATGTGTCTGGGTGATTGTGGTAGTGTGATGTTTGGGAAAAGGAACTTTATTTCACCTCTTTGGAAATACAGATGTCTGTTCTTGCATTAGCAGGTCCTGTGCCTTGGGGAGCAAACCAACCTGCAAGACAAGGGGTAGTTGATGGAGTAGGCATACAAGAAATGTAAGCCTGTGGCGTTAAGTTCTGCTAGGAAGACGAGACGGTACCTCACACTCATCACTGCCCTTAATTATCCAATCATAGCTCCCGGATGGGGAATCCCGCCACGTCACTCGCTTATCCTCAGCTTTCAGCCAATAGAATGTCTACGCCTTGGTTTTAAAAGTCTTTGTCTGTTTCCGCTCTTTGCTACTCAGAGTAAGCAGACGCCGACGCCCCACCTCCATCCCCTTCAACCTCCATCTCCTTCAACCTCCGTCTCCTTGGACCCCATCTCCTTCAACCTCCATCTCCTTGGACCCCGTCTCCTTCAACCTCCGTCTCCTTGGACCCCGTCTCCTTCAACCTACGTCTCCTTGGACCGCATCTCCTGCAACCTCCGTCTCCTTGGACCCCATCTCTTTCAACCTACGTCTCCCGATGTCCTGGTTCCCTGGTCTGCTTCAGCCTCCTTCAGCCTTATACCCATGAGCAACCGTCACCAGTTGGTCCCTGTCCTGTAATGGGGGTAGGCTTCACCCCCTGCCTCACCATCGGCAGGATATGAGCCCCCCATTTTACAAATTATATTCTACCTTTTCATTTCATTTTGTCTATTGAGTCTTCTATGTAAGCTGTGGCGTGAAGTTCTGCTAGGAAGACGAGACGGTACCTCACTTTCATTTTATTTGTCAATCGAGTCTTCTATGGTAGAATTGCTAGATCAAGGTGTAAGAGCACTTAAGAACCACATCTTTAGAATATGAATTGCAAATAGGCTCACCAACTAATATAAAGACAATAGCCTACAGAATATCCCATCTTTGTGTTTACCATTAGTCTACCATTTGAGAATATTTTCAGGTTTCCTCTGTAACAACCATACATTTGACTTTTTTTTTTTTTTTCAAACAACCCCTACTTTTCTTTACCACCAGGTCCTGCGGGGAATCATCACCAATAATAAATGTGTTTTTTTTTCATATGTTGTCTTCGTTTCTTTGATTTTGCTGGTTTATTCCATAAGATAGACACAGTTGCCATTGTTTTATTACACTTTGGAAATTTTGGAGCAGCTATTAACTTCACATAAAATGTTTACAAAATGCATCACTCGCCAATATGATAACAAGAAATGAGTTGATATGAAAATGGACATCTGATCTGATGTCTTTATTGTTTTTATACCTTTACAGAGATGTTACTAAATGATGCAACCTCAGAAATGCACACTGTATTTTGATTACCAGTAAAAGGTGTATCTGCATAAATATGCTGACAAAAGCTGTCATGAATATGCTACGCCAGTGGGTGGCAGTGTAGCAAGAGGGAGAAAGTTATTAGTCTCTGTTTTGCTAAACATGCAAACGGGAAACCAACGTTTTTTTTTTTTTAATCCCTTTTGGAGTTTTTGGAAAGATATGTTTCCACAATGATCAGGGTTTTCTGTTTTCCGCATGTAGGATACGTGTTTGCCTACCTGAGTAGCCAACATCAGAAAACAAAGACTTCCCTACATTTGTGCCTTTCATTTACACACAAGTAGAGATTTCTCCTCTGAACACTCTGGCAAAAAAATGGAGATTTCGAAAACTCTGATTTGATGTTTGTAGGCCTGTATCAACAGAGATAAATTGAGACTTGAATGGCTTTCTCCATGGCGTGCACAGCAGGGCTTGACATTAACTATTGCACTCACCAGCCACTGTGGCTAGTGGTTTTCCCGACTCACTAGCCGTTCACCTATTCTACTGGCCACACATCCGATATTGCTTTTTTTTCTTTATGATGATACAGTTCATCTAACTTGCTTGCTTTGTACATGGCAATACATCTGACAAATATAAACTGAGCAACTGAGCTTTTTCTTGATTTTAAATACAAACAATTGATACACAAGGGGCAACAGAATATAGGCTACTTAGACATGTCATGCCAAGGAATGCCAAATTGGCTAGTCACACTGAAATCATTACAAGCCACAGGCACATTTTAAGCCCGGGTGCACTGGCTTAGGCCTACCGTATTCATGACCACTCTTGGCAGCAATGTAGATTCATTGATGGTGCGAACAAAGATGGAAAACATAGGGCAACACAATGTCAAAATACTCGGCTGTGTAAACAGTGCTTTAGGCAAAATGTCCTACAAATACCTGTGTAGAATGTGTAATCGTTTTAATGAAAGAAAAGAAAAACTTGAGAAATAGTGCTTAGAAGCCTGGTGCAAAAGGCCTGACATGGCCGACAGTACTGTTGAGAGTAGTGCATTACAAAAGTAATTAATTAATACAGCAATGCATCTCTTTGCTGTGTTGAAGTAATGTGAGGCAGTAGGCTACAGAGAAAAAATGTAATAATTATTTAGTTACTGTGCTAGTAACTTAATTACAATGCATTTTACTGTGACCTGGATTTTTATTGATGTTCAGTGTGGTGGGTCAGAAAGAAGAGCCTGTAAAGGTGCACTGTGTAGGATGGTGGACAGGTATTGCAACTATGCTGCTCATTGAAACTGTGTGTGTCAAATATTTACTACTAAATAATGAACTGATGTTGTATGACTATGACCAAAGCACAAAGTGTATATTTCTGGGAATTCAAAATGGTGGACAATGGAGAAGACTCTCCTAATCAAGTATTAAAAAGGTGCAAATTTTCCAGTCATAATGAATAGGCTACTTAGAATTTGATGGTGGTGATTGCGTTCATGACAAGGTAACACTTGTGAATGGGCATGAATTCTGGAAATTAACTACTGAAAATATTACCTTTAAATTCTGCATGGAACCAAAACTCCTCCTGGACTGGAGGTGAAAAGTCATGACCCCAGTTTTTTGAGGCGGCTAACTTGACCAACACTCAATACTGATTGCAGACCGGGACCAAGAAACAACTAACACAAGCTAAACATGCTGTCAGCAAGGCTGGCTGCAGCAACAGACCTGGCACCAAGTAGGCTATTGAAAAATACAACCAAAATTAGCAGCTATGGCTAATATACAAATATATGTAAATATATATAATGCCATACATTCTGTAGGACCTAGGCCTACTTACTTGAAAATTCTTGTTAGGTCTTGCTTTCACATTTTTCACATTAGGCATTTTGAAGTAGCCTACTCTTTAGGCTAGAGTTGCCTCCTCCGGGCAACCATCCGGCGCACAGTGCTTTGCCTGTAGCAGGAGGATCGATAGGCTAATGATGATGGTCAGGGCGCACAGCAGTGCTTGGGTTGCTATGCTTTTTTTCTGGAATAGGCTACTGTCGCCGATTAGATAGAAATTATCCTGTTATGAACCCGAGTTTATATCGCACAGTGAACGAGGCAGCCTGCAAACAGTTTGAAGCGCAACGTGGCTGTAACAAGTTAGAAAGTAGCCAAACTCTGTTGCTTGTTAACCTTTTTAAATTATGAACGTTCCACGAACTATCTTTCTTTGTGCACGCTATAAAATGGCAATAAACCTGTTACTATAAACTACTGGTTAACTATGTATGCTTTTCTAATGTTGGTAAAGGCGGGATAAGCGGGATAATGTATTGTCCACACGTGACTACGGAAAATACATTTCCCTTCGGAAATAACAGCACTCCGCCTTCAGCGTCGGGGGTGTTATTCGCCCGTAGGTAGGGAAATATGTTCTTATAGTCACGTGTGGACAAAACATTATCCCTTACCTTTAAATTACTGTTGTACACTTTAAAACATTTTGTCGATATTGTAGCGGTGCAACAGACTGTAGTTTTAAGTTATAAGATGGGCGCCAGCCAGGCAGCAAGACTGCCGTTACCTTTCCAAAAATGAATAAAATCTCAATTTGGAACAGCTCACATCAATGTCTGGCTTTAGCGATTCTTGCGAATGGTGATCTTCTCGGCGCACACTTCATGGTTCCCTCTCTCTTGCTCTCTCGGCTTGTTGCTTCCTGACAGTCTCACCCGCCATTTGAAATTAACCCCATTTTATAGGCTGCACATGTAGTGCACAGGGGGTAACGCTGCTATCTCACTCCAGAGGAGGCAGAGGCAGTCCGTTACAATATAGTATATATAAAATAGGCCTAATGATAAAAAGGCAGCCTGAACTAAAATGAAAAATTAATAAAAAGATGCACGCACTTTCTACGTGGTTCGATTTTTGCTTTCATTTCATTGTGGTGGTAGGCACACACGTTTGATAAAATATGAAAATAATAGGCTAATAAAATAGGCAGACTGAACTAAACGTCTACCCAGTTGCACGAAAGATCTGCATGGGTTGAACGTAACGTCCTTAGGTCTTCCACGAAACATCCTCAGGTACTCTACGAAACGCTGCATGCCTTCTACGAATGGTCCCCTCAGAACAATTTATTAGACGAATCGTCTCGCAACCTCAATGGCAAAGGTGCTGGATTACAGATATGGAGGTTGTGAGTTCGAATCCCACGCGGACCCATGTTGATTTTCAAAATTATATCATATGTAGTTTTCCTTAGCCAATTTAAAAAATACCATGTCATTTAGTATCAATGACAAAGGTGCTGGATTACAGATATGGAGGTTGGGAGTTCGAATCCCACTCGGTGTCAGGACACACAGAGTCAGGAATCAAGATTAGAAGTCATTCAGGTTGTTTAATCTCAAAACTTGAACAAAGGCATATGAAATGAAACTGAAACTTGACGCCATCACACAGGAGATCAAAACCTGAGAACATTGGCAGTCCAACTGAAAAGTTCCACTCTTGTAAGATAATGGCGTCCAACAGAAAATATCCAACAATGACTGTCCAACATAAAAGTCTGGGACGAAGCAGGAAACAAGAAGTCAAGGAGCTGGGCGTCCAGGAACAAGAAGCTTGGATTAGGAAACGAGAAGAGGTCCGTGGCCTGTTGAAGAGGTCAGAGGGAGAGTGCAGAGTGAGAAAGGTTTATAAAGGGCTATGGGGAATAGGCTACAGGTGCTGGTGAGTGGCAGATAGGTGATTGGATGATTGGAAAATGGGGTTGGATAATAAGGCAATCAGCAAATAGGGGAATTCGATTGAGAGATTGTAGGAGCAGAGTGACAGGGGGGGGCGTGGCTGGCTGGGAACCTGGTGGGAGCGTGACACTTGGACCCATGTTGATTTTCAAAACTATATCATATGCACTGTTCCTTAGCCAACTTAAAATAGCATGTATGTCATTTAGTATATCCCCAAAACGCGGAGCTACAACACTTTCAAAATGGTTTGGCCCATAACTTCTGACTGGGTGGATGGATTTTTCCAACATTTCTTTTAGCTTTGTTTTCTCAATAGTAGTTTGTTTTTAATTTAGGGATAGAGATATCAAAAATAAAACTGCTCATCCAGCATTTTCTGTGAGAATGCTATCTAGTTTATACTGTATACTTTGGTATATTCTAGGTGATTTGTGTATTTTATTAGAATAGTATGACTGATCAGGGACTGAGGTTGCAAATTAGCTATCTAGCTATAAACCTTTTATGTATTCACATCTGCAAGCTGTATCATGGCCTTGCGTTGTCATGTTGGTAATAATGTGGACTACATTATTCCTGCTAAATAAACTCCAAATAAATAAATAAATGCTATAAGTGTTACAACTGTACACTGTGCCTTACCCTGTTCTTGTTTAAAATTTCTCCTTGTAAGTCGCTTTGAACAAAGGCGTCTGCTAAATGCTAATGTAATGTAATGTAATCTAATGTAATGTAGGCCTACACTCAATAAATGATACTCTACTCTACAGTAGGCCTGCAGGCCTCAACGTGAGAGTCAAATGAAGCCAGCCTATCACAATGACAATGCTCTGTCTGGCCAAGTTGTGTGTTTAAAAGGTGCTGCAGTTCTCAGGGGGTGGGAAGATGATTGGTAAACTGACTGTCGCCAGGTGGACAGAACGTAGTTCCAGAGAAGTAGGAAATATGTAAGAAAGGCCTGTGTGAAGTGCTTTAGGGAGCCAAAAATGTCAACTGTGTTGTCGAAACTACAACATATTCATTAAAGATGATGACCCTGTCTGTCTGTCTGTCTGTCTGTCTATCTATCTATCTGTCTGTCTGTCAGTCCATACGCAGTGTTCAGGGTCACCTGCACCTGCACACAACCACATGTGCATCCAGCATTGGTCAGGGGGCCAGGTTGCCTCCTCCATCTCCATCTGCCATCATTTATTTATATTGTCTATATACTGTACTGTAGCATGGAATGCCTCTTGTATCTCTCTCTCTCTCTCTCTCTCTCTCTCTCTCTCTCTCTCTCTCTCTCTCTCTCTCTCTCTCTCTCTCTCTCTCTCTCTCTCTCTCTGTCTTTCTCTCTCGCTCTCTCTCTTTCTTTCTCTCTCTTTCCCTTTCTCTTTCTCTCTGTCTTTCTCTCTCTGTCTTGATCTATCTCTCACACACACACATGTGCATGCAGCATTGGTCAGGGGGCCAGGTTGCCATCTCTGTTCTATATGTATCATAGAATGTCTCTTGTATAGATTGCTTATAGGCTAAAAGTAATCTGCTTACAAGTCAACTTTAGTGGCAGTTCCCATGGCTGTTGTTGTGGAAAATGACCAACTTGTAAGTTTCAAGTCTCTACTTCTCTATAGAAGTTTCAGAGTTCTCTTACGGTAGATTTGCTTACAATTGCATGTGTGCATGTTTACCAACAACACAGATGTTTTTTTTCCTCAGCAATGTAGTAGTGTACCGCTCTTCCACTGTGCCTTGCCTGATCCTAGAGTGACCATTACAGCATTCATACATCCTGCAGAGGACCAAGAGGTTCTAAGATTGTCTAAAATTGTCTCATTTTCAGCAATGAGCGTCCCAGCACCTCTACTACTACAAACGTATGTCTTTCCTTTTTCCAGAGTTGCCATTTCAGCATTAATACCAGAGGACCAAGAGGTTCTAAGATGACCATAGTGCAGGGGTGTTGGAAAATATGTCTTGAGGACTGTTTATGGCCCTTAAAGGGACACTGTGTGAGATTTTTAGTTGTTTATTTCCAGAATTCATGCTGCCCATTCACTAATGTTATCTTTTTCATGAATACTTACCACCACCATCAAATTCTAGGTATTCATTATGACTGGAAAAATTGCACTTTTCATACATGAAAAGGGGGATCTTCTCCATGGTCCGCCATTTTGAATTTCCAAAAATCCCAATTTTTAGCTGCAAAAATGACTGTTCTTGAACCATACTAGAAAATATCTGTTTATTACTTGGTAAACTTTCATGTAAAGATCAAATTTGGCAATAGGCAGCCCAGTTTCAATGAGCAGCATAGTTGCAGCACCTTTTTTGACCATTTCCTGCACAGTGACCCTAAGGACATCTAATATAATTTTAATGTTATGCAGTTTTACATGAAATATGACATGTTTTCAGAAGAAGTACGGCCCTTGGAGTACTGCCATAGAGGAATCTGCCATAGAGGAATCTATCCATTTCTATTGGAACTACAATACTTTAGAAGAGACAAAAAAAAACTGTTTTTATTTATCAACAGCTAACAAGAATGTAAATTTGTTCTGCAATTTCCTTCCAATTCCTAAAACATTGTGTTCAAAATAATTGTTGTTTTTTCATGTAAGAAATCATGCAGGTTCCTCTTTTACTTAACGAGGTGCGTGACTTGAGGGGAATAGAAACTAGGCCTTTTCACTGACCGACCAGCTTGACCCTACATTGTTGATGATGTGGCCCTCTTTGGTCACCTGACGGAGAGGAAGTGTTTAAAGATGGAGGACTGGAGGACTCTTCAGAGGGCATTCTTGTGCATCACGATGGAGCAACTGCATGGATGGTTCATTTGGGTGTTTCTGTGTCAACTCATTGGTAAGTTAGGGTGAATTCGGGTAAATTGGGCCACATTTTCTATTCACTTACAGTATATGCAAAAAAAAAAAAAAGTGGCCCAATTTACCTGAATGCAGCCCTATTATAATTGATCAGATTTTTCAGTGGTCTTTTGTGCCCTTATTTGAGACGACACTAGAGAGAGGACAGGAAATGGTCGGGAGAGAGAAATGGGAGAATTGGTTAAATGATGGGAGAATTGGTTAACCCATTTTAGCCTAAGCCCTTTTTGGGAAAAGGTTCCCTCTCCCTATTAAAACCTCACGCCGGATTTGAACCCAGGCCCTTGCAGAACAGTATGGTGCCTCAGCCGTTTCAGTGACATCCAAGGTCCGTTTTTTTTTTTGTTTAGGGTAGGCTCAACTCCTCTTGTATGTTTTTTTTTAGATGTATAATAAGGACATTGATGGTAAGACAGATGTCATAGAAAAAGAATCACTGTTTTGTTACTTTTCATGAATGTTGGAATTACAATTTGTTCTAACCATACAGAAATAATCAATGGTTAATTGGTTAATAAAAAGGTGTTTGAAATCAGCAATAATACCATGTTGATAACTGAATAAATAAATATTTCTTTACTATTTAAATTAGTGTATGAGAATGACTCTTTAGATTTGTGCTTGTGCGTGTGCATGTACATTTGTGTGCACAGCACACACTTAAATGACATGCTTACACGTGTTTTCAACCAAAAACATGAATTTGAAGCATGTCTTTCTCTCTCTCTCTCTCTCTCTCTCTCTCTCTCTCTCTCTCTCTCTCTCTCTCTCTCTCTCTCTCTCTCAGCAGTTAGACCAGTGGAGAGCAACACTGTGTACGGTCACACAGGACAGACTGTTACTCTGCCGTGCAGATACGACAGCCAGTACTACGGGGCGCTATCCATATGCTGGGGCAAAGGGGAGCTGCCATTGTGAGGCTGCGGCAACCAGGTCAGCAGCTCTACATGATGTGCTTTTAAATAGATGCATGATGTTAGATATGTCTTAAGGCCAGTTCACACCAAAGATTCGCGACGAGACGGGACGGTTGCAGAGAGTTGCAGCGACGAGTTGCAGTGGTGTGAATCAATCGTCGCACGGAGTTGCGAGCTGTTGCAAGCAGTTTCAAAAAGGCCAGTTCACACCAAAGATTCGCGACAAGATGGGACGGTTGAAGAGAGTTGCCGCGACAAGTTGCAGTGGTGTGAATCAATCGTCGCAAGGAGTTTCAAAAGATTAATCATGTCAAATCGCAGTCGTAAGGTTTTAGAACATAAGCCACTGTGACTTTTCATTTTATTTTCTTAGTGGTTGTTTCCATTCAGGTCATTTTAATAGCGTAAATAAGACATTATGCTGTCAATAAAAGTAACAGCTGAGAAGTCAGAGCTCAGAGGATGGGTCTATCAAAACAGCTGGTTCACTCAGTGGACATTTGCAAGGTCAAGACGAGGCTAAGACTAATTGAAAACAGAAATAACAAAAAAGTAACTAGAAATGCATTCAGAGAACGCAGACCTCCGCCAAGGAAGTTCAGTTCGTTTTGGACATAGGTGTAGGCCTAGATGATTTTTCATGCATAAAGGCCTATACTACATAGCATTTGTGTTCAGGTAGGCCTAATTGAACCGTCAAGTCGTAACCAAATTATAGCTCTATCTGTCTCTTTTATCATTTCCATGTCCTCTAGCTGTGGTCTGTTTAGTTCACCTTTGATTGTTTTATTGGCAAAGTGATTGTTCATGCTATAGCCTATGCCTTCTGTGATTTGCAAATGCACTTTAAGGGACAGTTTGGTCAATTTCAACATGCAGTTGTAATGCTCACACTACCCAGGACTTGTCAGTGCCTGAGATTTTTTTTTCTTCTTCTTCAGCCTTTTCCGAGATACTGGTCATTGTAATGGGGGCAGCTCTTTGTTTACATTTCAAAAAAACATTTTTATTTATTCCCAAAAACATCCAAAAGGTTATAAAACATCAGCAGACAACTAGCAAACAGCAGTACCTTTTGGGAAAATATTTGGAGTTGGCCTATGTTTCATTTTTTAAAAATGTAAACAAACGCTGCCCCCATTAGAATTGCTCATATCTCGGAAAGGGCTGAGCCGAAAAATGTGGCATCATCAGGTACTGACAAGTCAAGGGTAGCGTGAGCAATACAACTGCATGTTGAAATTGACCAAACTGTCCCTTTAAGCCTTGAAGCATGCCTTTCATTAGGCTACCATCTAAAACAAAATACAAATTAAAAAGCCCAATTTTCATTGGCCAACACCCGTAGTAGGCCTACATATTCTACAGTAGTGCAGCGGTACCCAACGCTCAGTAATAGGCCTATATATTATATTATTATATTATTATATAAATATTTTTTTTTGTAATAACAGGACAACATAATGTGGCTACTTTGAGCCGTTCACTTAATTATTGAATCAGAATGAAATGTGCAAGAATCCCCTTATCCAGTGGCAGTGCATGGATGGTTGTGGAGTGTCAGTTATTGTTTTGTGCTATTTCGTAAGGCTAAACAAACTTTTGAGAGGTAAATCCACTTCTATCGTTTCTAGCTGTTGCAATATCGTGACACCAACGTTGTGGTGCAAACGCAATTGCTTAGCGAGAGACAATGTCGACTCGACTGGCGGAATCATTGCCTACCCCGACACTACACTTGTTGGAGAAGTTCCTCCTACCTGTGAATAGCCTATGGGAATCCGTTCATGAGGGTTATTGCGAGCTGGTCTCGGCGCTGTGGGCAGTTGATCGGCACCCGGGCCTGCTCTCTATTTTGTATTGAAAATCACTGTTCGCCGCATCTCCAGCGTTCATTCGTTATGAAGTCTAGGAACTAGTCTATGGAATGTTTGTAGTGCTGATGGCTTGGGGAAGCAGCAAATCACCGTGGACTAACGCAATTCGCGCGCGCCTTTCTTTGAGCTTCATTTTATTTATATGAATGTTTTGTGACAGCATTGTGAACTTAAACGATCTGCAAGGTTGTAGCTAAGACTGCTTTTTGATAGCGATTTTGACTGCGGTAAGAATTTCACTTCAATGCTCTTCCCCGGTGGCGAGTTTGCGAAACATAGGACGATATTGCGCCCAACCGCGTTTGGCGTCTCCGATTGGCTACAACGGCTCCCTTGTTCCTCCCCTCTGATGGCTTTCATTTCAACTCTCGCTCAAAGCAGGCTTGCAGAACATTCGTGTACAAATAATTTGGCCGATCTCTTGAAACAGACACTAAAAGTAGGGTAACAAACAAAAAGTAGGCTACCCAAACCATTTACGATGCAGTAGGCCTACACAAATGCCGTGTCGTATTTCATTTTAGCGTGGTTTGGCATATCTCTTGAAACAGATGTGCCAAGTCAAACAAACGTAGCCATAGCCTACCCAACGATGCAGTGAGCTCCAGTATTTGATTTCATTTTTATTTACATAGCCTAATAAATGAAAGCGTCAGCTAAATGCAATGTAATGTAGCCTAATCCTAACTGCATAAACTCCTGTGTTTATACAAATGCCGTATCATGTCATTTTATTATGGTTTGGCTCATCTCTTGAAACAGATGACACTAAAAAGCATAAACAAAAGCAGGCCTAGCCAACGATGCAATACAAATGACGTTTCTTACAATTTCATTTTATTCACATTATCCAAACCTCGAGGTGATCTGGTAAGTTGTCCACCGAGTCCATGGCACATGTGGTAGCAAATGTAGGATTTGCCTTCTAGCCTATTTATTATGTCGGTAAATCCATGTGGTGGTCATATTAGGAACTGCATTCTGCATATCAATTCATCCCCACTTTTGTAGATCTAACATTAACACATGGATTTGATAAGGTCTGTAATGAAACACTGAAATTGCGGTGATAGTTTTCTGTTGTCTAAGTACCTCAGTTTTAACCAACTTTGCCTGTGACCTGACAAAAAATAGGTGGTGTCATGATGACAGACAAGGCATATTGGATTGTAGAAAATGTATTAAATAGTGAACAAGGCATACATCAGATTTCAAGGAGTGAAACTGCTACAGTGGCAAATCAACACAATGGTGAAAGACAAGGCATATTGGATTGGATTTAAACAAACTTCATTTTGTGATTTTACATTTTCCTTGTGTAGCAAAGTGGGCTTTGCCGTTCCTTTTTCATTTGCGGTGCGTGCGTCATCACGTCACACCGACCTATCAGCTGATCTCACAGCTGATTTCACTTCAGCTGAGACGCCGGCTTTTCGCAAGCTAGGAGGAATAGCTGTCGGTCAACGTGCTTTCCTTTGTCCATCCAAACGTGCATTCTGGTCTACTCTTTGTACTCCGATCCGTTGCCAAATTCAACTTGGCGTGACACGCTCTCCGCCTCGTACAAGTGTATCTACCGGTGCCATCAGCTGTTTGTTGGCTACCCTGTTCATCTACCAAAGCTCCGAGAGCTCTCTCCTTCTGGCTCAGGTAGGCCACCCAAATGACGCCACACGTTCGCTAAAGTTTTGATTTGTTTGACTCGGGTCTAACCGATGATGTATTTTGTTGTAGCGTGGGTTTGAGTTTCCTCTGACTCGTCGGCCTTTATTGTCTCCCTCCTCGCCTCCTCTGCTGTTGTGGAACGTGAGTATACCGCTTCAACTTTTCATCACGTTGTAAAATTGGTACAATAGCCCAGTTACATCGCATTATCCTCTGTATTTGTAGGCGCCTGGGTGTAGCTGCAGACTCCCGGTTCGCTCTGAATTGCTGCTGTTTTGTCCCCCCTCGATACGTGCTTCGGACTGACGCGTCGCAGTGTCCGGTCATCCGAGGGCTATCACTCTGAAAGCATTCAGCAGCCCAGCATAAGTTAACTTGCGCAGGTGGCGCATGTGGCCGAGTTCAGTGTGTGCGTGAATGTAGTCTGTGTGAATGAGTGTCCTGTTATGTCGTGGTGAGAGCACGAGTCAATTGTTTATTTTGTACATTTTCTTTGAGGGATGTTTCTTTCTTCTGTTTGATTATTTTCTTTTGACTTGAGTTGGGAACTTCAATTTGAATTATTTTGTTTTTGTTTCTGTAACTACTGAGTGTGCACGGCTTGTAGCCTAAACCAATGCCCCTGGCCTGATTGTTGTTACTAATTCTCATCAGTCCTGCTCTCGCCTGTAGCAACCTCTTTCTGTGGCGAGTTAGATTTTGCTGGTGGGCCCTGCAATTCAGTTTATTTCATTTTGTTTGTCTTTATTTGCTGGGCAAGTGGCAGGCCCTTGATTACCCCTTTATTTACCCTTGTCTTTTCTGTTAACAGGTGCAGGTAATCCCAGAGGGAGGTCCTCTTCCCCCCTGGTGGTGGGTCCGGTCACGTGGTGTGCAGTGAATTGCAGTGCAGTGCAGTGTTACCTGTGTGTGAGTGCAATAATTCACCTTCACTTAGTGTGTGCATCGCATTCTCAGTTGAATCTCTTTCGTCGGCCCAGGTCCCAAGCCCCGTTGTTGAAGCTCTGCAGCAGTGCCATCAAGCACATGTAACCGATTCCATGACAATCGACCGGACTGTTCGTCTGCGGGGTAGGAGGGCACATCGCATCAAGGGGGGTACACTTCAATTTGTTGCCGCCACGTGTTCTACTTCTGGTCTTGGCCCATCTTCACTCTTTGAGCCGCTGTCCACTGGTTTGCCAGGAGGATTGTTGGCCTCTCCTGCATTAGTTTCTGTGTCCCAGGGTACTGCGTATATTCCTGTGGTCAATGTCGGCGCTAATGATGTCCTGTTGTATCCACGGACTGCTTTGGGCAGTTTAGCCGATGTTAATGTTACTTCCATGCCACCAGGCATTGCAGAAGTTAGGGCTACCTGCACATCTGTCCAGGCACAGGACATGGTGGATCCTATTCTATCTAAGATTGAGGCTCTGGACTTATCCGCTTTGAGTGACCAGGAACAGATCAAGGTCCGCTCCCTCCTATCCAAACACCGCTCTGTGTTTGCTGCCCATGACGGAGACCTCGGGTGTACTAGCCTCATCTCCCATGAGATTCCTTTGCTTGACCATGTCCCAGTTCGACAACGGTACCGTCGACTACCTCCCTCGGAATATGACGTTGTTAAATCACACATCCAGCAGTTACTGGAGGCCCAAATCATCCGTGACAGCTGCAGCCCGTACGCATCCCCCATCGTCCTGGTTCGAAAAAAAGATGGAAGCCCCCGACTGTGCGTGGATTACCGCCAGTTGAACAGTAAAACCCGCAAAGACGCGTTTCCACTCCCACGCATTGAAGAGACTTTGGACGCACTTTCTGGTGCCCGGTGGTTTTCAACGTTAGATCTTGCCAGCGGTTACAACCAGGTCCCTGTTGCAGAGCACGACAAGGCAAAAACAGCTTTCTGTACTCCATTTGGTTTATTTGAATGGAACAGAATGCCTTTCGGACTCTGCAATGCGCCGAGCACTTTTCAAAGGCTCATGCAGAGGGTCTTTGGGGATCAGCAATGCCAATCACTCTTGCTGTACCTTGACGACGTGGTGGTGTTTTCTTCTTCTGTCGACCAGCATCTGCAGCGGCTAACAGTGGTGCTTGAACGGTTGCAGCAGGAGGGATTAAAAGCGAAGCTAGAGAAGTGTGCATTTTTCCAGAGGGAGGTAGGATATCTCGGTCATGTGATTTCGGACAAGGGTGTCTCCACTGACCCCAAGAAGGTTGACGTGGTGGCTAACTGGCGTCGCCCAACCCATGTTTCTGAGCTCCGTTCATTTTTGGGCTTTGCAAGCTATTACCGGCGTTTCGTTGAGGGGTTTGCCAAGTTGGTAGTAGCAGAGCTGGCGGGCACCAAGTCACGGAAGGCCTCTGGTCGGAGCTTGTCATCGGTGTGGACAGCGGAATGTGAAGCTGGTTTTGAAGGCCTGAAAAGTAAGCTGACACAGGCACCTGTGCTTGCTTATGCCGACTTTTCATTGCCATTTATATTGGAGATTGATGCTAGTCACGTTGGCTTAGGCGCGGTTCTTTCCCAGAAGCATGACGGTCAGGTTCGGCCCATTGCCTATGCGAGTCGTGGATTGAGGCCCACCGAGCGAAACATGTCAAATTATAGCTCTATGAAGCTTGAGTTTGTAGCGCTCAAGTGGGCTATGACGGAGAAGTTCCGTGAATACCTTCTTGGTCAGAAGTGTACTGTATTCACGGACAACAATCCTCTCCGTCACCTGTCCACGGCTAAGCTCGGGGCCACAGAGCAACGGTGGGCCGCTCAGCTGGCCGCCTTCGATTACGAACTGAAATATCGGCCAGGACGCATAAACAGGAACTGTGACTCGCTATCACGGCTTGAGGAGTCGAGCATTGGACCAGAGGGAGCACGTGGGACACCCCTCCCCATCCCCTTGCAAGAAGTGGAAGTAGGTCAGGGCCCCGTGGTGGCAGCCCAATCGTCAATCTCGATCCTCCCAAGTCACTCCACTTCTGATTGGCAGGAACTGCAGAGGGCTGATCCTGTTATCCGGCCGATTTTGAACTTCTGGGAGAAGAAGCGACGCCCTGATAAGGACGAGCGGAGTCGGCTGTCACCTAGGGCACTGGTGTTGTTGCGCCAATGGGATCGTTTGGTGAAAAAGGATGGTGTGTTACACCGCCGGATCTTTCATCCAGATGATGGAGAGGAAGTTCTTCAACTAGTTCTACCTCCCTCTCTGCATTCAGTGGTAATGACTCAACTCCATCAGAATCATGGCCATCAAGGCATTGACAGGACCAGCCGGTTAGTGCAGAAAAGGTGCTATTGGCCGGGAATGTTCACTGATATTAAGGAGTGGTGTCAGGACTGTGAGCGCTGCCAAGGTAGCTTTATGGGGCATCTGCTGACTTCCCGCCCCAATGAAATTGTGGCCCTAGATTTCACCATTTTGGAGCCTACTCGTGGTGGCATTGAGAATGTTTTAGTGATGACTGATGTTTTCAGCAAATACACCCTGGCCATCCCTACCCTGTTAGTGTGCATGTTGTAATTGAAAACAGCTGCCCGTGTGGGCGAGGGTGGAGCCCTTCCGGTTAGTATAAATTGCCTACTATGTTGTCTGTTAGCCAGGTGTGGCTAACCTCAGTACCGGTTGGCGCTTGGGGAAGCCCTGTACGCTGGGTGAAGTAGGTGATGTTGGCGTGTTGGGTGTTGGACCCACACTGGAGCGCGTAGAGCGCAGCTGAAATGCGGACGCCAGGTTGCCGCATGTAGCCTAACCGGCTCGAAGGTAAGCCCTTCTGTGTGCACCTGGCGATAGCCAATTATGTTTGTACTGTGGCTAACGAGATGTTGTTTCACTGCAGCATTGCATGGTGAAGCAAGGGTCAACCGTAGACTTCCAAGCTCGGTCCAGTGCTTCCCAATTGCAACTGAAGGTAATTTCTAATTAACCGTCACTCTGTGCCTGTGGCTTTCATGCCACACCTTGCTCATTGATAATGGCATTTCCCTGGCATTAACCCAGTCTGTCTTGTGCTTTCTAGGTTGAGCACATTATTGTCAATTGGCTGGGGTGGGGGGACGCCGCCGTCTTTTCCCGGTGTTTGTGTTGTGCTCTTTTAGTAGTGGCAGGTTGTTGTTCTTTGCGCAGGTGCGTGACGCCTTCGTCTTTCAGCCATACGGTCTGACACAGTCAGCTCCAATCACCCACCCCTTGGACAAGGGATGAGTGATTGGAGACTGGCTGGTTGAGATTAGTAGTATCATCGTGTAAACTTGTTGGTGAGGTGTAGATCCCCTGAGTGGTATAGTAAACTCTCTGCCAAGAGGCCTGATTTGATAAACATAGGCTACCTCTTCACTGTGAATCATTTTAGTGTGCTGTGACTTATTTTGTTTATTTTGATTATGTTTTGTGTGTACAGTTTTGATTGATTGCAGTGTTATTTTGCATTCGCAGTGCAGTGTGTAGTTAACACACTCAGTAAATTACCTGTACTAGGCCTACTCAGTGCTCTCGCACTTAAGCCGTCACCGTTTCACGATATGTACCTGTATTGACTTCAGTAGAGTTAAGACTCTGTTTGTGTATATGGACTCAAGTGAACTGCCTGCTCATTTTGAAAACGAATAAGACTGAAAGCTGAAGAAAATAAAAACTATTGTATGTGCAACAGCTGTGTCATCCTTGTCATCTAGAACCTGTCGGGGAAAAATTGTATTTTTAACATCTGGGTTGTCTCACCCTTAACGAGACTGGCGTAGTCACCTTCTAAAACCTAATTGCTTAAAAGTTAGTAATTCTACCAACCTCCACTCTGCTACACTTGGTTTGCATGTTTTTAAACTGACCACATTTTGTGATTTTACATTTTCCTTGGTTTGCATGTTTTTAAACTGATTTTGTGATTTTACATTTTCCTTGGTTTGCATGTTTTTAAACTGACCACATTTTGTGATTTTACATTTTTGTTGTTTTGCATAAGCTTACGTATTCATTTTTGGTGTGGTTTGCTGTCACACTGGCTCATGTTGCTGTGCATCATGTTGCATTGTTTATCATGGTTTGTTTTGCTGTGCTGCTTGATTTTACATTTGCATTTGCATGCTTGGATTTGATCTGAGTGATTTGAGTGTGCTGTCCTCATTATGCTCTCTGCTTGCTTGCCTCCCGGTGTCTATTTGGCACGGCAGCAGTTTCACTCCTTTAAATCTGATGTATACCTTGTTCCAAATACTTTTTGATACATTTTCTACAATCCAATATGCCTTGTCTGTCATCGTGTTGAATTGCCACTGTAGCAGTTTCACTCCTTGAAATCTGATGTATAGGCCTACCTTAAATACTATTTAATACATTTTCTACAATCCAATATGCCTTGTCTGTCATCATGACACCACCTATTTTTTGTCAGGTCACAGGCAAAGTTGGTTAAAACTGAGGTACTTAGACAACAGAAAACTATCACCGCAATTTCAGTGTTTCATTACAGACCTTATCAAAGTATCCACGTGTTAATGTTAGATCTACAAAAGTGGGGATGAATTGATATGCAGAATGCAGTTCCTAATATGACCACCACATGGATTTACCGACATAATAAATAGGCTAGAAGGCAAATCCTACATTTGCTACCACATGTGCCATGGACTCGGTGGACAACTTACCAGATCACCTCGAGGTTTGGATAATGTGAATAAAATGAAATTGTAAGAAACGTCATTTGTATTGCATCGTTGGCTAGGCCTGCTTTTGTTTATGCTTTTTAGTGTCATCTGTTTCAAGAGATGAGCCAAACCATAATAAAATGACATGATACGGCATTTGTATATATACTGCGTTTATGCAGTTAGGATTAGGCTACATTACATTGCATTTAGCTGACGCTTTCATTTATTCGGCTATGTAAATAAAAATGAAATCAAATAGGCCTACTGGAGTTCACTGCATCGTTGGGTAGGCTATAGCTACGTTTGTTTGACTTGGCACATCTGTTTCAAGAGATATGCCAAACCACGCTAAAATGAAATACGACACGGCATTTGTGTAGGCCTACTGCATCGTAAATGGTTTGAGTAGCCTACTTTTTGTTTGTTACCCTACTTTTAGTGTCTGGTTCCAGAGATCGGCCACATTATTTGTACACGAATGTTCTGCAAGCCTGCTTTGAGCGAGAGTTGAAATGAAAGCCATCAGAGGGGAGGAACAAGGGAGCCGTTGTAGCCAATCGGAGACGCCAAACGCGGTTGGGCGCAATATCGTCCTATGTTTCGCAAACTCGCGCCCCGGTGTGGCTGCCTGAAGGTACGCCAGTGGGTGCTGCTCAGGGCTCCTCCTCAGTGGTCCTTGCGCGCCCTGTGGCAGGCCATGTAATAGCAGCGTGACGAACACACACACAAATTCTCAAGTAGGCTATGTTCAACTGCAGTGTGCAGGGCGGGGGGCAGGTCTGGATCACATCTCCCTCCTCCCCCCTGAGCACATCTTCCTCCTCCCCCCTGAGCACATCGAGTGCCTCCCCCTTGTCATTCAGCGGCAGCGCTAAGCTTCTACATGGGAAGAAAAATAGCTCTGGAAGTCACTGCACCGTGCAGAGCAGAGACGCAGAGTTTTCACAAATAAAATCGTAGATCCACTCTCTCTACTCCACTAATAATGGTTTGGTGAGTGTAGGAAACACGAGCGGGGAGCTTTGAGTGAACCGCGCGATGAACAGCACGCGACCCTGTTTAGTATAATTTATTAATCCAGAGGGAAATTAATATAAGCTATTATTATTAGCTAATATAAGCTACATGTAGTAGTACTACATGGGTCTAATTTGAATTAATATTAAGTGTCTCTCAGTATCTTAGTTTGAAGACCAGATATTTGGTGCAGTTTCTAAAATTTGAAAGATGGGTAGGCAGTAAAACGCCTATGCAGTGGCGAATTAGGCTACTCCATGTGTGATCCGCTCGAAATTAAACATAGGCCTACCCATCATTGAAAAGCATGAGCACATTCTTCAAAGTCCCAAAGCCTGGATGCTGTCGCCACAATCTCTTTAGGATTGGGGACTGGACTCTGAGCAGGCCATTGCAGTAGCCTTTGGTAGGCCTATCCTTCGTGCATCTGCCCCGCTTCCAAACTGACACCCTGACACATTTAGCATTAACCTTTTGTTTTTAACCGTCTAACAGCGCTTAACATTATCATTAAATCAATGGAACCTAAAGCAGTTGCAGAGACCGTTTCAATCTTCTCCTTTACTATGAAAGAGAAAGTAAGGTCAAGGACAAATTATTCTATGTAAATGGAAATAAACAATGCAATTGGAACGTGGAAAATTAAAATTAAATATATTTAGTAATTAGCACTCCAAACGACGAGACATGATACAAGCTGTGTGCATAGAATACAGTGTAGCCAACTACGCATTCACTATTATTGATGAATGATTCTATGCCCAGTGTTTAGTAAATGTAGGCCTATTTAGGCCTACTTAACACTCCAAACGACGAGACACGATACAATCTCCCTAGAATACAGGGTAACGCATTCGCTATTGATGGATGATTCTATGTCCAGTGTTTAGTAGGTCTAAATATATTTAGGCCTAGGGGAGAGCAGGGACGAATGAAACGCGGGACGAATGAAACACTGCGATTTACTTGAAAACAATACACATCTCAAACATAATATTCGGTCAGTACATTCAGCACGGAAGACTTGACAACCCCGGGAAAGCTCGTGCCGTGACGTCACCTAGTTCCAACGTTAGCCCCACGAGCCTGTTTTTGACACCTTAAGTAAAATCTTACCCGTCGTAGTTTTTTTGTGATCAAAAGTTCTTTTGGTTGTTTTATGCAGTAATGTTATGTTCATACAGCAGATGAATCGTTCCTTTAACATACCTGAAAGTATGAAATGTCAAAGTTGTCGAGTTTACAGGTAAAAAGGATTTTAGTGTCAGTAGACACCCGTTTCGTCCCTCTTGCCCATTGACTTAAAGCTGGATCAAAATAAAACAGGAGGATCCACTGTAAATATAAATATATTTACTTAACACTTCAAACGACGAGACACGATAACAAGCTGTGTGCATAGAATAAGCCTACTGCATTCGCCAGATAATTTGGGTCCATTTCTCAAATATGGTGCGCTATTATGATTGACGAATGATTCTATGTCCAGTGTTTAGTAAATATATTTACTTAACCAACGACGAGACATAATACAAACCACTTCACACCGCAATTAGCCTAGGCATTATTATTGTCCAAAGCAGCTATAAGAGTCATCAATGTATGCTGGTGTGCTACACTTGGGCCTACCGCCATCGAATATCCTATTATGATTGATGAATGATTCTATGTCCAGTGTTTAGTAAATACATTTATTTAGCACTCCAAACGACGAGACACGATACAAGCTGTGTGCATAGAATAGTGTAGGCCTAGACTATGCATTCGCCGGAGAAGACATTTGGCGCAAATTCTCAAATAGGGTGACGTCGGGATGGTGTGGGACTGTACAGACTACTATAATAGGAAAAATAGGAGGGGCGAGGTCCAAAATGGGAGGGGCGGGATCTCAGAAATCCAGACCTGCCCACTTCTGCAAACTGCAGTTGGATATAATAATTATTTAGGCCCCACAAGTCTTGAAACCCTGGCTGTGGCAACTTTTTTGGAAGGAGTCGCTTCAGCTAATTTGAGCCACCTTATCTGGTAATTTGAGCCGGTTAAATAAAAAAGGGAAAAAGTCTTTTTCGAGAAAGTAAGTAGCCAAATAACGCACTTCCAATGACCTTCATAGCTTTTATTTTTTGCCCAAAATACACGCCGTGTATCAGGCATACTGTATGTAACCGAGTGGGGTTCTTAAGATTACAAACTTTTAAGTAATTAGGTTTTAAAAGGTGACTACGCCAGTCTCGTTATCAGGTGAGACAACCCATGTGGTAATAGACAGGTCATCAGCTGGGAAAATTAGGCCTTTCGTCCTACCGCACTTTTCTCTGTGGATTACTGACCAGAAGCCCTATTGGAAGAAATTAAAACATGGGGCCACGTCAATTTTTGCTCAGAATTCAATATGGCCGCCATTTTCCAAAATGACTTGTTTTCATGCATTATTACATTGTACTATAAGGTGATATTCAACTACTTTCAGCACTATTCTGTCCTATTTCCTTACATACATATTTACAAAGGTTGACTAAACTAAAAGAAATGAAAATAAAGTTGGCCACCTTGCAATATCCAAAGGAAAGTGCTGAAAATAATGATTGAAATGCACATACCGAGTCTATGGCTGCGGAAATTAGGCCTATTGTCCTGTCAGGGTTTTCACAGTGGATTACAGACCAGAAGGCCTATTGAAAAAGATTCACCAGCTGGTTGCCATCTCAAATGTAATCCAAAATTCAAAATGTTCTCTGTTTTTCAGAATGGCAGACTTTCATACATTTTTCTCAATACTGTAAGACCATAATTATCAATAAAGATAACCTATTTTCAGTGAAATCTCCTATCTACAGACGTGAGTACAAAGGTTGGCAACAAAAATATGTAATTTTCCTATAGACAATATCCTAAGGATTGTTGTCAGAAAATGATTGAATTACACATACACAGTTGACTGCTGAAAAAAGGCTATTGATCTGCCAAACTTTTCACATTAGATTTCTGACCAAAAGTTTTTCAGGCCTACATTTTTTTGCATAAAGCAAGGGTGAGTGTGCGTGCGTGTGTGCGCGCGCGTATCCCCCGCTCATCTTTCCCCTGCTCTACAGTGTCTTTCCCCCACACACTATTCTGCCTCCCCCACCCCCTCACTCATCCCCCCCCACACACTATTCTGCCCCCCAACCCCCTCACTCATCCTTCCCATGCTACTCTGCCCCTCCACCCCTCACTCACCCCCCACTATTCTGCCCCCCACGCTCAACCCCCCTGACTCATTCTTCCCCACCCCCCCCCCAAAAAAAATACTCGCCAAACCCCCACCCAAAGTGAAAAGTTTGGCAGGTCAACCCCCCCCCCCCCCCCCAACCTCCCCCCCCCCCACACACACACACACTATTCTGCCCCCCCGCACCCCCCACACACTATTCTGCGGCCCCACCTCCTAATTCACACTCCACACACTTGAGAAAAGCGCTCTCAGGCACACGTACACACACATACAAACGCACGCACACACACACACGAACGCACGCACGCACACACACACACACACACACACAGCGTACGCACACACGCACACACACACACACACACACACACACACACACACACACACACACACACACACACACACACACACACACACACACACACACACACACAGAGTTTGCCAGAACAATATGCCTTTTTTCATGCCATCATTTGACAACATTCCTTTGGATATTTCAAAGTGGCAAGATACAGGGGGTGGACAAAATAACTGAGACACCTATCATTTTAGTGTTGGAAGTTTAATGGCTCAAGTGGACCAGCCTGTTGGCCAATCTTCATTAATGGCACATTGCACCAGTGAAGTGAAGTGTGAAGGTTCAATTAGCAGGGTAAGAGCACAGTTTTGCTCAAAAATTTGCAATGCACACAACATTATGGGTGACATGTCAGAGTTCAAAAAGGTGTAACTGTTGCATCTTTGACCGAGACAGCAAGTCTTTGTGATGTATCAAGAGCCACAGTATCCTATCCAGTATCCATGTCTGCATACCACCAAGAAGGATGAACCACGTCCAACAGGACTAACTGTGGATGCAAGAGGAACTAAATGACACTAAAATAACAGGTGTCTCAGTTATTTTGTCCACCCGCTGTATATATATTCATGCCTTTTTCTTGACAACCTTTATACTCATGTCTGTAAGGAGATAGGACAATTTAACTGAAAATGTCATCTTTATTGGTAATTATGGCCTTACAGTACTGAGAAAAATGTGTGAAAGTCTGCCATTCTGAAAAACAGAGATCCTTTTTTAATTTTGGAGCAGATGGAGCACATTTCATCTTTTTCAATAGGCCTTCTGGTCTGTAATCCACTGTGAAAACCCTGACAGGACAATAGGCCTAATCATCGCAGCCATAGACTCTGTATGTGCATTTCAATCATTATTTTCAGCACTTTCCTTTGGATATTGCAAGGTGGCCAACTTTATTTTCATTTCTTTTAGTTTAGTCAACCTTTGTAAACATGTATGTAAGGAAATAGAACAGAATAGTGCTGAAAGTAGTTCATCGTTCATGAATATCACCTTATAGTACAATGTAATAATGCATGAAAACAAGTCATTTTGGAAAATGGCATCCATATTGAATTCTGAGCAAAAATTGACGTGGCCCCATGATTTAATTTCTTCCAATAGGGCTTCTGGTCAGTAATCCACAGAGAAAAGTGCGGTAGGACGAAAGGCCTAATTTTCCCAGCTGATGACCTAGACAGGTCATCAGATGGGAAAATTAGGCCTTTTGTCCTTTTGTCCCATCTGATGACCTAGACAGGTCATCAGATGGGAAAATTAGGCCTTTTGTCCTACCGCACATGTTTACAAAGGTTGACTAAACTAACAGAAATGAAAATGAAGTTGGCCACCTTTCAAAATCCAAAGGATAGTGCTGAAAATAATGATTGAAATGCACATACAGAGTCTATGGCTGCGAAAATTAGGCCTATTGTCCTGTCAGGGTTTTCACAGTGGATTACAGACCAGAAGGCCTATTGAAAAAGATTCACCAGCTGGTTGCCATCTCAAATGTGCTCCAAAATTCAAAATGTTCTCTGTTTTTCAGAATGGCAGACTTTCATACATTTTTCTCAATACTATAAGACCATAATTATCATTATTTTTGCCCTTTTCTTTTTGACCCTTTTAAAATGTTTGTTTATTTTTTGTCTCATTGATGAAAGGAAAGAAAAGAACTGACCCACCATCAGCCTGCTGGTTGATGTTGTTAAATAAATAGAGATCAATTATATTTGCACCTGAACCCATGTCTCTGCCTTTACTTACTTACCTGTGTGCGGGAACCCTGGTCTAAAACTTGGTCTAAGAACCATTGTATACAAGTATATCTGGTGGTGAAAGGCCACCAGTGGCGTAGCAACACACTTTACCCAAATCTCAAACCTACCCTCGGTTACACTCTGTTATATGCTGGTTATGTAAGTACTGTATGGAATGTAGTGACTGTAGAGCCCAAGACAAATTTAAATCTGGGACAAAAAGTTCACTCCACTCTGTTAGCGCATGTTGTAATTAACCAAAAGTACGGTGAGAAGCCTGTTTGTGCAGATGGACCTGCTGGCGGGCCTGTTTACTCATAGCTAAAAAGCAACATATTCTCTGTGCAAAGCACATGGGCTCTTCGCAAAGGGGTTAAACATTTTAATGTGCTGTTTTACAGTGTGCTATACAAAAGGTAAAGTGAAACTAAATCAAATGGTGCATTGGTAAAACTGAACCATTTCCTTTAACCCCTTTTAGCAGAGCCTATGTTTGAACTTTACTGTCACCAATATTGTAATGACTGAGTTTTAACCTGTTACTTAAGGCTCTTGGTAATGTCATATGACATGTAGTTGAGTCTTTTCAGTCATGAGTGATCAGTCTTGCTGATAACCCGTNTTTGCAAAGAGNCTACAAAGATGTATGTCAATTCAATTAAGGTTTTATTGATCCAATGCTATCATGTGTTATTATATGGTGTGACGTCATCGGTCGAATGCTCCATTCATTTTTATGGGGCTCCCCAACGTTCGCACGTCTGATATTTGAGATAACGGACGGGTTGGTCTATATCAGACCGCTGTCAATGGCAACAAGACTTTTCACTGCTAAAGCGACTTTTCAACAAGACTCTAATCAGCTGCTGTGATAGACAACATAGTCTAGTTGTGATCTCCATAGGCCCAATAGTGTAACCCAGAAATGTTGAGTACCCTAAAGTTTTATTGCAGAAATATCATCTATGGGCCTAATGGATAGAATTTAGCTTGGTTGCCCAAAGTTGCACTTTGAGCAATTTGCATAATTAGCATAAATATATTGTTAAGGTAAGACTACCTGTGAATAGGCTAAAAAATTAAAATAATAGGTATCACCATAAAACTTTCTCAGTTGATTACTGATGATGAGAGAAGAAAAAAATGTATTGGATGTTTTTTGTATTTTGATGTTTAGATATGCAAACATTATCAATTATGCGCTAATTTGCATACGCACCAAATCACTTTCATAAGGTGAAATCTGGCTCAAAATAACTTTTATGTGGGTAAATATGTGTATTTGAGTGTTAAGATGGTGAAAACCTTCTGAGGAATCTGTTCAAAAGGGAGTTTTTACCTGGATATATGCCCTGTGCAATATACTGTATAGGCCTACATATAGGCTATTTATTACATAGGCCCTACTGCATACATACACACACACACACACACACACACACACACACACACACACACACACACACACACACACACACACACACACACACACACACACACACACACACACACACACACACACTGCATGGGTGACTAAACAACTCTCCTTAACACTGACAAAAGTTATCTGGAGGTTTATATGCAGTGAATGAGCTGTGAAACCATACTTGCGCGGCCATCAGCACACCAAAATATCCGCTCAGGGGGTGCACGAACCACATTGAAATGTGCAAGGGGGTGCGCAGGGGAAACAGTTTGGGAACGCTTTGGGTGCTACTCTAGTCAGAAACATAATACAAAAGCTGAAAACCAGTAATGGTTTTGTGGTGTAGTTTTTGTAAATCATACCTGTGCTCAATGGAATTGAGGATTGTGTTAAGAGGCTGAATTGCTAGGTATAATAAACCTTATTTAAGTAGATGACCTCATTAACTCCTGAAACTCCAGAAGATTCTTCAAAAGAATGGTCAAAAGTCACACAATTGCACAGTTGAAGTAAAGCCATGGCTGGGTTAGAGACTTCTGTAGAGCAAAGGTTGTAAGCACTGTTCAAAATCCACCCAGTATTTCATGTAGGAGCAAAAGTACATTGTGGAATAGTCATCCCTGTCTTAAAAAAATAAAACAAATGGAAGGAAGACAAGAATGCTGACAGTATTTTTACCATTGACTATCCACACCACCTCAAATTCAAAATGCCAGACTTCTGGGACTTGTCTGCTTATAGAACCATCCACAGCCCATTGCATTAGCAAAAGTAGGCTCTACTAAATATTACTAGAAGATTTAGCATATGCTTATTTTTAGGCTACATGCACAATTGATTCTGTTGGGCCCATAAAAGTGATTTCACATCTGAAATGTTGTTCTTTCCATACTGTTTAACATAATGCTAACACGAACTTGCTTTAACAAACTCAATGGAGAGTTGTGTCACCCGTGTGTGTGTGTGTGTGTGTGTGTGTGTGTGTGTGTGTGTGTGTGTGTGTGTGTGTGTGTGTGTGTGTGTGTGTGTGTGTGTGTGTGCGTGTGTGTGCGTGTGTGTGCGTGTGCGTTTGTGTGTGCGTGCATACTGTAGTTATTCTGAATGTTGTATAGTGAAAGTCTGCTACAGTCATATTTTGTTCCAAAAACTTATGTGCTATTTTAGGCCTTAAAGCCTTTACTCAGAACAGAAAAGTTCTCTTGTATAGTTATTTTGTGTTTTTTTTGTGTTTTGGCATACTGTAAATAGTTCTGCTACACTGAATGTATGTGTGTACTACATGCTGTATGTAATAAATACATATCCTATATGTATAGGCCTATATATCGGGTCATGTATCCAGGTCAAAACTCCCTCTTGAACAGGTTCCTCATAGAAGGGCTCCCCATAGATTCCAGCCAAGGCCCGACATATACTGCCTGATTCCAGCCAAGGCTCCCCTAACATGGGCCGTGCGGCACCCGTGCCACAATAATTTTTTCTGTGCATCAGGTTTCACAACTCGATGAAATTGGTGCATTCCTAAACCCATTCAAGTACTACAGACAGCATAGTACATAAACATTGTAAGGAAGAGAATTATTCCACTAGGATAGTTCAGCTTATTTTTGGTTTATTTTGGCTTACTTTAGTTATTCAATTTATTAGGCTATTCATCTTATTTTGCCATATTTTTCCTGCCAGCCTGCCGTGGGGCCCCTGGCAGCCCCCAAGGGGTCCCAGGCCCCACTTTGAGAACCACTACCTCAGAAGGTTTTCGCCATCTCAACACTCAAATATACATATTTTACCCACATAAAAGTTATTTTGAGCCAGAGTTCACCTTATGAAAGTGATTTGGTGCTTATGCAAATTAGCGCATAATTGATAATGTATGCCCTCATTTGCATATCTAAACATCACAATACAAAAAACATCGATTCCATCGATTTTTTTCTTCTCTCATCATCCGTAATCAACTGAGAAAGTTTCATGGTGATACCTATTATTTTAATTTTTTAGCCTATTCACCTGTAGTAGTCTTACCTTCACAATATATTAATGCTAATTATGCAAATTTCTCAAAGTGCAACTTTGTGCAACCAAGATAAATTCTATCCATTAGGCCCATAGATGATATTTCTGCAATAAAACTTTACTCAACATTTCCGAGATCATGAAATCACGACTAGACTAACACCTGTTGTCTAGGCTACCTGTTGCCTAGCGGTGTTCCACAACGGCACTGTTTTGTTTTGCGCAGCAACAATCTTTTGACATGAAAAAATATAATAAACTTAACATTAAATAAAGAAATGTCCCCGCCATGTGTGAATCATTTAAGTATATCCATATAATAAGCGAGTTAACGTTCGGCGAGTCGGTCGCTTTGTGGAATAGCAGCACTTCAGAGAGAACAAGACCCCTCCGCTCTGCGTCGGGGTCTAAAGATTCTCTCTGTCGTGCTGCTATTCCACGGTAGCGACCTTCTCGCCGAACGTTAACCCTTACTTAATTACACTGCTGTGATTTACGTAAGGGTTAACGTTCGGCGAGAAGGTCGCTACCGTGGAATAGCAGCACGACAGAGAGAATCTTTAGACCCCGACGCGGAGCGGAGGGGTCTTGTTCTCTCTGAAGTGCTGCTATTCCACAAAGCGACCGACTCGCCGAAAGTTAACCCGCTTATTATATGGATATACTTAAATGATTCACACATGCGGGGTCATTTCTTTAGACCTATTTAATGTTAAGATTGTTGCTGCGCAAAACAAAACAGTGCCGTTGTGGAACACCGCTAGGCAACAGCTAGGTAGGCTAGCCAGGACAACAGGTGTTGTCTATCACAGCAGCTGATTAGAGTGACGAAAGACCGGACCCCCTGCGGAGTGATATGAAACATTCGCTTTAGCCACTGACTTGTAGCCTATACAAGCCAGTGGCTTTAGCAGTGAACGTCTTGTTGCCATTGACAGCGGTAGCCAGGACAACGGGTGCTGTCTATCACAGCAGCTGATTAGAGTCTTGATGAAAAGTCGCTTTAGCAGTGAAAAGTCTTGTTGCCATTGACAGCGGTCTGTTATAGACCAACCCGTCCGTTATCGAAAAATAACAGACGTCCGAACGTTGGGGAGCCCCGTTGAAATGAATGGAGCATTCGACAGATGACGTCACAACCATATAATAAATCTTTATAGTATACTTTTATGAAATGTATTGTTAATTATCTTCACTGTTCAGCAATAAAAGAGATCTGAAATACCATGCATTCTTGTATTTTGTTTTTTAAATTGATCTTAATTAATGCATTGGTCAACAATTCTGGTATTAACAATTCACCTTAATGTAAGAATGTTAAGTCATAATTGTTTTTTGTAAATCTCCATGCAATTTAAATACCCAATATTGGGTTAAAGTATGAACCCAACAAAGAAGTCAATATGACCCAATAATGTGGTGGTAGGTCTGACCCATTTCATGGGTTCTTTTAACACACCAATTTTGTCAGAATGACCCATGTAGTTGGTTTAGAGCAGGGTTTCCCAAATGGGGTGCGCAAGCTGAATAGAGCAATGGCGGATATGGTAGTTTTTATCCAGTATTAATGAACATTAAGTAGTTTTTAATTGTATGGTGCATTGTATACTGGAAGGGTCCATCTGAAGTGTAGTTTAATTCCAAGGCTATTGGAAAAGAGGATTCCCCAAAAACGACTGTGCTTAATATGCAGTGAATGAGCTGTGAAACCATACTTACCATACTTGCACACCAAAATATTAACTCAGGGGGTGCGCAAACCACATTGAAATGTACAAGGGGGTGCGCAGGGAAAAAAGTTTGGGAACCCCTGGTTTAGGGGAATGACCCAATGTGAGGGTTAAAATATTTTAACCCAGACAAAAGGTAAGCCCAATACTGAACCAGGGCCTGGGTCAGAAAATAACCCAATTTGGGTTGTTTTTGACCCAGGCTTTTTAAGAGTGTAGATCATATATGGACATTTGGGTCAATCTAGCATGAGCTGAATTTATTGTATAGTGGAACCAAATCAAAGTCACTACATAGCCAGGCTCAACACTCACTCACACAACAAACGCAATCTGAAAACTTGACAAGTGTTCTGCGGCGCAAAAAGCTTGTTTGGGTAGCGGCGATCAATGAAACGTCCTCGTTTGGCATTGTCAGTCACATGGTTTTATGTGGACGAGTCACACCTCGAAGCGAGGCTTTACATTCTACGCCCACTTTTGCTCGAAGCAGGATTCGAAGCCTCGCTTCAAGTTTCCCATCACTAGTGAGAAGTGAACACGAACACCGTCCGCAGAGCTGCTCGAAAAGAAAATAAGACTTCTGTCGAAATTCGCATAGCCTATGCGTTTGAATTCGGTAAGTAGACAATGACATTCCTGCTTGATAGCCTTCAGATTGTCACTGCGTTCGTTCTTGATTTGTAGTGCAATAGCTACAAGTGATAAAACAAAACAAACTAGGCTGGGGAAAAACCCAGGAAGTGCGAATCGAAAGTAACTTGCTAGAGAAGAAAACGACACAGATTACATACTATCTAGTCTACTGCTGCATTTAAATGGTAGGCTACATATGGTCTACACAGCGTACAAGCATTTAGGGCAACTTTTGGAAACGATCAGACTAGATGTCTATATGCAAAAAGTGTCCTAAATGCGTAGGTTTTCGCAGGTGCCTCGATGCGCATTTCGCAAAGTAGGCCTAAATATTAAATATTTGTCAACAATATTGTGGTTCGTAAGTTTGACTGTTGCCTACCACATAGCAAAGCCAAACAATCAAAACCCGTAGGGGTAGGCTAATAAGTTTTGTGAGAGGAAATTCCTTTAGGGCCTATCTGAGGCCTAGGCCTATCGTCGTTTTACTTTCTTTTCTGTTGAAAATATCCCCACAGTGTTCAATAGGTAGATATAGGCTATTATTATATAGGCCTATAAAAAAAACATCTGCACATTGCCTTTTTCATTGCACTGCACTGAAATGGCGTTTCCATCACATTCTTGTTCAGTGATCCCTTTAAACCTCTTCCAAACAGATGACACGCAGCAGACCAGGAAAACAAAACAACCTGCACACATCCATTTCATGCCCAGACCTACCTTGAATTGTTCAGTCGATGTAGTCTTTATACATGGAGAAAGCGTTAAAAGTAAATTGAGTCACTACAAACAAATGTGCCTATGGTGGTGCAGAACTGGTACATTTGTCTATTATTTATTTGTCTGTTTGCATGGCCGTAGCCAGCCATGTGAAGTAGACGAGGTCCATGATGCGCAAAACATTTCAAAATATGTATTAAAAATGTATTTAAAAAAAAAAGAAACAATTAAATTATATATAAAAAATAAGGCTAGACTATAGACCTATATAGGCCTAATGTGAAATAGTAAACATGTACATAACATGTATAACAAATATGTTATGTTTTCAGCCAACTCATGCCTGTTCCCTTTGAGTGGCTATGCTTTGGTATCATGCCTCTTTTATCATAAACAGCCTTCTTTCAGTCAGTAAAGCCCTTTGTAAGGAAGCTTACGTTTGACCCTTTTACTTAAATACATCAGAGGCAAGTTGCACAATAGGCGTAAGCTGCATCCTCAGATGGCAAGTTGCTCAGCCATTCACATTTTCTTCTTCAAATGAGAATTACACTTAAGCTGTTTTCCTCCAAAGGTAAAGGGGTAGCTATCTCTGTGGTGATGCAAAAAAAACTATTTTGGAGTAAACTTTTTTGTCACCTGTAATGGCATCTGCTTCAATGAGTTTTTATCCAAACCACGGGATGCTGAGGGTGTGCAAAATTCCCTGATTGTTTAAATTCCCTGCCTTTATATGATTAAAATTCATTGCTTCCAGAAGTGCACATTTGCCTATGCAAAATATTACTTAGTCTGTAGGAAATGTGGCGCTGCACGTTTCAGGAATTGATCCTCATGCTTTGAATCCATGTTTTAGCTGCATGATATGAAACGTGCCCAGACATTCTCTTTCATTTTCGGACTCTCCTGCCTCGTTTGGAAGTATCTCCACACGAATATGCTTCTTCATTTGGATACTATTTTAACGGTAGTACAGCAAAACAAACAGTAGCCAATTTTCACTTACCAAATGATTTCTTGAAGTTGACATAGGCTAGGCCTACAAGTTAGGACTGTGGCATGGTGTAATGTAGGCTAGTAGGCCTATACTGTTGTTGTGGAGTGGAGTAGCCTACTGTTATATTTAAAACTAACTTCTTGTCAGCTGAACATTATTTTCCTCGCGTCACATGCACGCTTGTTTTTTTATTTTTATTTTTTTATTTTTTTTATTTCTTCACACGCAAAAGCGAAAGAATAACCCCTTCCAATTTACAATCAAATTATTTTGATCTGTCAGCCTGCTTTTAGCGGAGGTTAAGTTTTAATGTTTATTGCCTATTTTATGCACCTGATGGTGTCAGTCGGTCTTTTTTCCACTAGCCTATCTAAAACCAAATGACGGCTTCTGACAGATAGTGACTTAGTTATCAAATGGCAACGTTGTCAAAGACGATAGCCTACTCATAACTCCTTATGCATAAGCCTATGCTACTGTTTTAAAACTGTGGCTCCATGTTGGCGACCTGTGTCTCAAGCAAGCTTGTTTGATGTCTGAATTGCGTTCTCTTCCACCAGTCGCACCACTCGCGCGCACAAAGCGCGCTTGTTCATTTGCATGGGAAAAGACTATAGTATAGGCTAGTGCAAACAGAGGACACCGGAGCATCATCAGATGTGGACATTTTACTGTGATTGACTCTGAAGAAGTCGTGACAACTCGAAACGTTAATAGTGCCACTTGACCAAATAAGCAGGTAAAAATCCACATCTGAAGACGCTCTGGTGACTTCCTTGTCTGTCACTTTATTACAGACCTTCCGATTTTCAAGTAAAACCCAATGGCTGGTTCTTTCACATAATGACTCAGTTATCAAATGGTTTCACAAAGTTGTGAAAGACATCTGTCTACTGATATAGGGCACTGTTTTAAAACGGTTGGCTGTAAATGAGACCTACGTCTCAAGCGCCCAAGCGCAGCGAGGGCAGGCTTAATGGCCACGTTCGTGATGGTGCATTACTGTGCAGGCTGCTATCTCTCTATTAATTAATTACTTGCACAAACAGAACACAAAGGCAGAAAAGAACCCATAGACCATGGATTTTAATTACTATGTGCAAAGCAAGTTTCATGGAGGTTTTGAGTTTTGTATGTTTGATTCATTTGGGCATATTTGGCTTTCAAAAAAAAAAAAATCTCGGACGAAATGAGCGAGGTCCGGACCTCGCTAACCTCAAATGTGCCTACGGCCATGACCGTGTTACTCAACTGTGTTACGGTCAACAGTGCAGGGGAACAAGTCGGCACTTTTTTAGGAGAAAAAACAGAGCAGACAAACCCATCTCCCTAGAATACAAATTATTTTGTTTGTTTGTCTGTCAATATGGAGATAAATTGGCAAAAACATACTCCTCCTCAACTGTCATCAGTGTTGCCAGATTGGGCTGGTTCCCGCCCAATTGGGCTGCTTAGGATGGCCTTGTGCGGGTAAAAATGGCATTTATCAGAAAAACCTGCCCACTTTTTGCCATAGAAATCAATAGAATTGGGCGGGATTTTGTGCTTCTAGGCGGATTTTGAACATTTTTTGGGCTGGAAATCATCAGCCTCATCTGGCAACCCTGACTGTCATTGCTAATTGTAACACCATTGACGGTAACACGGTTGACATTTCAGCCATTTTTCAGGTGTTGTGCTAAATGAGGACCTCAGAAGTTCCACAACAACACCTTAATCAATTTCTTGTATTTGTATGCTTTATCTGTGTTTTTCTACATGTGATTTCTAATTCAGATTCTTATGAATAGGTTTCTAACACAGTTGACAGGCAATTTTCCCGCTATGAGAACATGAAAAAGAATGGATTCAATTATGGAAGGATGGAGCTCAAAACTTACCAAAAAGTCTTCCCATATCCTGCCAAAGAGGTTATGACATCACGTGATGTTATTCGTATGGCCTAAGACCAAACTATTACTGATTTATGGAGGGGGTTTCAGACCGTGACACGGTTAACACAGTTTTCGTGGACACACACAAAATGGCAAATTTCATGTATAATGGAAAGGACAGTGGTCTTTCTGACAGTTTTGTCATATTGTGATGATTACTGTGAATCAACATTTGCAATCGTCTTGGGCAAAACAAGTTTCTTTACATGCTCATATGAAGACTGAATCTGACATTTGGAAAACAGGACGGCATGAAAACGCCCAAAACCAGTATTAAATATTCATTCTTGCTGAGGGAAATAATGCCATGTTTACACTTTCTGTATTATATGAAAGATAAATGTTTTCTAATGTCCAAAACATCATTGGATGCAGTTAACACATTGAATACCGGCGGTGCTCACGGAATTATGTCGTAGAATACCAGCGTTCTAAGCCCTTTTTTACGTTTTTTTGTAGACTCACAGCTTGTTATGTGATAGGGCCACTGAAATATGTTATGACTCGTTTGAAAGTGGAGACGCTGCCCTCTTAGTAGGTGAAAACTGTGTGTCTCTACGAGCTTTTATTGCCGAGTAAACCCACGCTAAACCGAAGTGGGTATCCATGGAATTCAGCTACAATCGGAGATATTGAGGTTTTTGTGAAGGGTGCGCTTCTTCAGAATGTGACGAGTTTGAAAGGGGATGAGTTGGTTTTAATCACAATTTGGTGCAAGGTTAGCTCTGACACACATCTTCCTGCACGTCAAGACACACCTCCTGCTCTAAACCACGACGACACCGGCAATCAATGCCCTTCGAAATCCACGTTTTTCACACAGACTGAACACAAGCTCTTTGCACACATGCAGAAGGTCGGACATTTGCTAAAATAGTTCCCGATGACTCCCGAAATAATAGCCCAACATTGACAACAAATCCCAATGATATGATGCTTAGATGTAGCCCATCCGATCCATATGTAGCCATCTATGCTAGCTTCTGGCTTTTCACATACAGGAAGACAGTTCAACATAGGGGTGAATAATCAAATACACTTATCTGGTTGGCGATCAAACTTCTAAATCGGAGCGCATTACTCCAATTACAATTCGGGTGCCATTTTGATCCAAGGAGCTGGTAAAGGTCTAGGTAGCAAGCCCAGAAAGTTCAAGATACTCCTGGCACGATATACAATGGTCTCTGTGTTTACCTATTGCGTGAAGTCAGACACAATACACGCTACCGATCGTAGGCTACTAGGGAAACAACAACATAGCACGATTCACGAATACGGCAGCACACCTCCTGCTCTGTCACACTACGGCACCAGCAATCGATGCCCTTTGAAATCCCCGTTTTTCACGTGGACTGATCACAAACTCTTTGCACACATGCAGAGGGTGAGACATTTGCTAAAATAGCTCCCGATGACTCCCGAAATAATAGCCCAACATTGACAACAAATCCAAATGATATGATGCTTAGATGTAGCCTAGCCCATCCGACCCGAATCATATGCGGTGGCAGATGGACACTCCCAGCTGAGATCGCTCCCGGACGTGTAGTCCCAGGTGTTTCTATCACTCCCGGACGTGTAGTCCCACCCGGATCGATAGTCTGGCTAGTGGGAGCGAGCCGACAGGGGAGCGTCCTGCGTTGGGAGCGACAATCAGGGAATCATGATATGTAGCCATGCTAGCTTCTGGCTTCTCACATACAGGAAGACACAGAAACTTATCTTTTTGGCGATCAAACGTCCAAATCGGAGCGCATTACTGCAATTACATATCGGGTGCCATTTGGATCCAAGGATCTGGTAAAGGTCTAGCAAGTCCAGAAAGTTCAAGACACTCCAGGCACTATACAATGGTGTTTACCTATTGCGTGAAGTCAGAGACAACAGATGCTACAGTGACCGTACTAGGGAAATCAATGCAGGCAGCGCGATAGGCGACATGGGTTGGCTTCCAGACATCTTGGTAAGTTAAATTAAAATATCCAAATCATAACACTCAAACATCATAACAATCAAACAACTTTGGACTGCAAATGTTGTCATTTATGTCCATCACAGAGCTACCAAAATCACATATATTGTCCATTAAAGGGTGTAGATTCAAAATATGATATTTAAATGCAAAAACGTATTTTTACGTTTTGGTATACAACGCATGGGCGTGAAAAACGCATTATTACGTCGTCGGTACTCAATGTGTTAATAGTTAGTGGAATTGGCAAATAAAATCCATGGACTTAAAAGTGCAGTCGAATCGTAGAATCACTCCCATATTGATCTTAAGCCCCATCTTGGCTCTTTGGAAATATTCTTACCATTACAAAGGATATTTTAATATTTTCCCCCAAACGACATGAATCAAATCCCAGGAAAAGACCAACCATTATAAGTGACTCGTGGGGAGCTGTCCATGCTGGTGGTGCTTAATTTTTCCCGATATTTGCCCGTGGAGTAGTGAGTCTTTCATGTCTGCCTACATGACCTTGCGCGCCAGGGTCTGACCATGGTGCTTTTTGCCCGTGGAGTAAGGAGACTGTCTTCTTGCAAAGCAAGAAGTCATAGCACCCGAGAAAAATGCCACTCTTGTTAAAAATTACATAGGTATGCTTAGGCCTATGTCCTATTTTCAATTTCAGTCCACTGTTCAGTAGGCCTATTAGGCTGCAATCAAATTCAATAGCCTATGCTCATCCACATGCACGCGAAAAACAATAACCCAAGCGGCGGGACTAATTCGATTATATTCCTTCCAAAAATGTCCGAACGTCACAAAAATCAGTTATTTGCATTGTCCGTAATTGTACCAAACAAAAAGGTATCAATAGAAGAAATCAAGTCTTCAGTTTCGATAATCCACGTTACAAATCCTCAACAACAGCAAGCCATTCCTTCTCTGCTATGAGGCAGGCAACGGAACAAGTGCAGACAGTAGGCTATATGACCACGTTGATGCTGCACGGCTTGAAAGGATTCTGTCTAAATTAAATATCTTGGATAGCCTATATAGACCTAGGCCTAACTAGATGTGTTGCAATACAGATTCATTTTCTATAGCCAGAAGTGTTCCGTTGGACTGACGAAACCGAACACAATCAAGTTTGCAACTTCTTTCCCTCATGCGCTGTCCGTCAGCACCACCTGTCATTAGACGTCCGATTAGCTTTCATTACGTGCTGAGGGAAAAACTCTCGCCATTAGGCCTATGTGCTGTTGCACTGTTGTGAGGGATATCACCAAATAATTTAGATAAAAGTCAGAACATTATTTTGGCAATGAAAGGCACACAGGTGGCTGGAATTACTAAGACGTAATAAACTAATCTTGAATCTTGAATCTTGAAGCTCAAGCAGTCTTCAGTCTGTTCATTTAAGTTTGTTTGGTGCTCTTGGATATCTGGGATCAGTTCATGTAGAGAGAAGAGTTCATCCAGGCACTCCAAAATAAGGTGTCCAAACGGGAAGTTACATTAAAAAGCCTTTAATGGTACTGGGCTGGGGTTACATTAAAAAGCCGACATGTTTCGACCTCACCAGGTCTTCATCAGGGCTACGTTCACCATTGAAAAGAAAGGCCTCCCTTAAATAGTGAAATCACCACATGTGACCCATTACGCACTACACACATTTGCGCACACCAGAGAAAACAAAGATTAAAAAATAGCCTGGGGTAATAAGTGATGCCACAGAAAAAAATGACCAGAAGTACAAATAAGCATCACAAAAAACAAGTAAAATCAATATCCTCATTTAGACCAGGATAGCGCATGGCATCCAGTTGGTGTATCCAAAAAGTCTCCCTCTGATTAAGTCTTTTTAGCCTGTCCCCACCCCTCGGAAGAGGTTTGATATGTTCGACGCCCTGTATGCGCAGCAGAGAATCATTTTTACCATGGTATTCATTGAAATGTTTCGCCATGGGATAGTCAAAATTGCCCACTCTGATAGCATATTTATGTTCTGCTAGCCTATCTCGCATGCGCCTTTTTGTGCGTCCGATATAAAAGAACCCTTCAGCGCAAGGACAAGTTAGGCGGTATATGACAAATGTAGAATTGCAGTTAATGAAATCTCTCTGTCCACATTCATTCGTGGTTTTAGTATCCACAAAAGATTTGGCTTGTGTAACATTTGGACAGTGGGGGCAGTTCATCAACTTCCTGCATCCTCATGGACCATCTCCATCCTTCACTTTTCCCTTCAGACCAGATAGACTTGTCATGGATCATCAGGATGTGCTTCTGGTAGTGGAACCTGTAACTGCAACGGGACGTACTTATACATACAAAAGACACAGCTGCTGCTTCAAATGCACTGGTAGAGTACAAAATGAGAGTGTAGCCATTGATTATCTCTTTAAAGTACGGTAAAGGGAAGATGACACAGGTACACGGAGAAGGAATGTTCAAACATTCACATATCATTTGGTGTGCATAAATGGACATCTGCCTTAGTTTCTGAAACCTGGGACCATGGACACTGACCATTTTTGTTTTGTTTTTGTTTTGTCATGTGATGCTACTATGGTATTACCATATTATTAGTAAGTGGTCTCTATGATGCCATATTTGTGAGTCAAATTCTCTCTGGTTCGTTATTAATTTCAAACACCAGCATTTGAGGTGTTGCTCATGACATTGCCGGCTACGTTTGGATAAGGAACTGGCCATTTTAAAATATAGCTTTTTTAGATATTCAATTTTTAATTTTTCAATTTATCATAATTCATATTCTGAGAGTTGTATTCCAAGCTGATTGATGTGTAATATGTAGAGCCAGAAAAGAGCTTTCAAACAGCACCACAGGCATCTTTTTGTGACTAACACTGACTGATATATTCAAGGCTGAATGTATAGTGTCCTACCCTCACATGTGAACCTTTCCTAGTTTGTTTCTCCCTTAATATTAGTGTCAGATTCAAACCAATGCAGTTCTGGGGTGCTACCTTGCTACTAAAAAGGCACACCAAGTATGATTGAAATCCGGGTCGGTCGGGTCCCAAAGTGTCTGATTTCACGTGAAATGACCCAGATNCAGAAGGTTTGTGGCAATATGCATCACCAAAACGTCTGAGGGATGTGGGAAGCAAGGGTCTCACAGCCACCAAAAGCACAGGTATGATCACCCTGTCACTTCCCAGTAAGGGTTTACAGTATGAAGCTCAAAGACACCCTCAAAAGCCAGAGGTGTCATGTGTTCTAAAATCAACTCATTACTCAGAAATTGAAACTGTTCATGAAACCTTCCCCTATCATTCTCCAATGTGTTGCACCAGCACCAGCGACCAGCAATCACCAATGATGCTGATTGGATGGGGAAAAAGCCACAGGACCCAACAAATGGCAAACAGCTCCTAAATTCAACTTCATCATTTATCATTCACCATGTTTTCTATACAGCTATAGCGCAAACACTGAATCTCTTCATGACTGGGTTTTTGGAAGACTACGGAATAAGCCGCTATGAAAAATGTAGCTCTCAGAAAAATGTAGTTTTTGTAGCATGTATTTCTTACCCTAAAGACAAATGCTTCACTTTCATGGATCCATAAAGTGTTAGTGTGCAACATACTTACCATGTTCCCTGTTTTCCTTAGTGCCATGGAGAACAGATCAGTGTGCTCTACAGACAGTGGTGTGTCCATGAAGAGTGACAGATCAAAGGGCAATCCACCCTACTTTAAAGAGCCTGAGCCACTCCCTGGGCTAAGGTGTGTTAAACCAATCCTCCTTTTTTGCAGTAATGTGCGGTGAGGTTTGTCGCTAGTGAGGCAATGACTTTTTAAAAATCAGATTTTCAAATACATGCACAAAAATATTTTCCAAATAAGCCTGCCGATAAGTTTCATGTCCCATAGCAGCTTTCTTAACATAAAGTACAGTACATATTTTAAATTGCATCTTTGACCCAGAAAGAATGAAAAATATATGGCATTTCAGTGGCCTACCTACCTACACAGAGCAAACCACAGAGGACCACAGAGAATCAGAGCGCGTAAAAAGTGTGTAGGGAAAACAGACTTGAGTGACAACGGGAGAATTCCGCCCTGTGTGAGCCCACTAACACAGAGTGATGTTCCTTGTGTTACATGCATAGTGCCATGGAGAAGAGATCAGGTTCACCTACACCTAGCTGTATGTTCAGGGGGAGTGATGAATCAATGGATCTGCCACCCATCTTCTCAGAGGCAGATTCACCCTATGAGCTGAGGTATGTTGATCTCTTTATTCAAGCCGCTATGAAAAATGTAGCTTTCAGAAAAATGTAATTTTTGTAGCATATATTTCTTACCCTAAAGACAAACGCTTCACTTTCATGGATCTATAAAGTGTTAGTGTGCAACATTCTTACCATGTTCCCTGTTTTCCTTAGTGCCATGGAGAACAGATCAGTGTGCTCTACAGACAGTGGTGTGTCTATGAAGAGTGACAGATCAAAGGGCAATCCACCCTACTTTAAAGAGCCTGAGCCACTCCCTGGGCTAAGGTGTGTTAAACAAATCCTCCTTTTTTGCAGTAATGTGCGGTGAGGTTTGTCGCTAGTGAGGCAATGACTTTTTAAAAATCAGATTTTCAAATTTACCGTATATTCAAAAATATTTGCCAAATAGGCCTGCCAAGAAGTTGTATGTCTCATAGCAGCTTTCTTAACATAAAGTACATATTTTAAATTGCATTTTTGGCCCAGGAAGACTGAAAAATAAATGACATTTCAGTAGCCTACCTACCTACACAGAGCATACCACACAGAATCAGACCGCGTAAAAAGCGTGTGCGGAAAACAGACTTGAGTGACAACAGGAGAATTCCGCCCTGTGTGAGCCCACTAACACAGATTGATGTTCCTTGTGTTACATGCATAGTTCCATGGGGAAGAGATCAGAGTCACCTACACCTAGCTGTATGTTCAGGGGGAGTGATGAATCAATGGATCTGCCACCCACCTTCTCAGAGGCAAATTCACCCTATGAGCTGAGGTATGTTGATCTCTTTATTCAAGCCGCTATGACAAGCTTTCAGAAAAATGTAATTTTTGTAGCATATATTTCTTACCCTAAAGACAAACTCTATTATATGGATCAATCTCTTTCATGGATCCATAAAGTGTTAGTGTGCAACATTCTTACCATGTTCCCTGTTTTCCTTAGTGCCATGGAGAACAGATCAGTGTGCTCTACAGACAGTAGTCTGTCCATGAGGAGTGACCGATCAAAGGGCAATCCACCAAACTTCGAAGAGCCACAGCCACTCCCTGGGCTAAGGTGTGTTAAACGAATCCCTTGATTCTATAAAAGGCTGAGATGCTCATGCTTAATTATACAGTATATATATTTTTTGTTATGGATAGGTATGTGTTTTAGTAAAAACAAACATTGTTATTTCATTCTTTAAACTACCAACAACATTTCCTCCAAATTGCAATAGAAAATATGGTCATTTAGGTCATGTATTTGCAGAGAATCTCAAAATGAGCAAAATAACACGAGATGCAATCCAAATCTCCAAGTTTCCAAATCTCAAAAAAGGCAAAGAAAACCACATGATATTAACTTTAAAACAGCATAATAGTAACATATTAACTTGGGTAGAGTTCAGAAATCAATATTTGGTGGAATAAGCCAGATTTGTGGTCAACGCCGTCATGCGTTTTGGTATGCGCTCCATTAGTCCTTCACATTGTTCTTGAATGACTTTATTCCAGGCCTGGTGCAAGAATTCAAGTTGCTGAGCTTGGTGGCTTGTGACCATCCAGCTTCCTCTTGATCAAATTCCAGAGGTTTTCAAGGGGGTTCAGGCCTGGAGTTTTGGCTGACCATGTCAAGGTATTGATCTGGTGGTCTTCCAGCCACACCTTGATTGGCAAGCTGAGTGGCTGGAGCATTGTCCTTCGCTGAAAAAATTGTCCTCAGCGTCCAGGAGCATTGTCAGGACAAAAGCAATCATGTTTCGGCCCAAAGTAACTTTGTATGTGACTTCAGAGACGCGTTTGCAAGGATGAATTTCACCGATTTCAGCCTTGATGAAGCACCCTCAGAAAATCACCTATTCTCTGCCAAATTTCACAGCAGGTGCAATATACTGTGGTTCATAGACCTTTTGCTAACCAGTAGATAGCCAGGTGTTGGATTAGATGTGAAATATGGCCAAGGATTGGTGATGATCTGAGGGTGCTTAAGCGAGTCTGAAATCTGTGAGATTCATCTTTGCAAAAGGCGCGTCTCTGAACCCACATATAAGTTACCTTGGGCCAAAACTGTTTCCTAATGTTCTGACAACGCTCCCGAATGCTGAGGACTGATCTTTATAGAAGGACACTGTTCCAGCCACTCAGCGGGTGGGCATGCATAGATTTTTTTCAATCTAGATTAATCTATATCAAAATGGCTCATTCAGATGCAGCGAAATAATGACTAAGTAAATCTGAGCTTCTTAAGACAGGTGGCGCATTTCCCCAGAGTTCATCTCCTTTTTTCCAAAATGCATCTCAGCTTGAAAAAAATTGTCAAGTTGATACTTCGTGATGAAAAGTTTGGAATATGTTGGGAAGCATTTATAGTCATAAGATACTGAAATTTCTAAATGAACAGCGCTATAAGTAGTGGTGGGCCGTTATCGGCGTTAACGTGCTGCGATAATGTGAGACTCTTATCGCGCGACAAAGAAAATATCGCACGTTAATCTATTCTCAAAATATGGATTTGGGGTTTGGGGATGCGCTTCACCATAGCGTTCGATTGACAGACGCTTTCAGACTGCCCTCCAGTCACTTCGCCTCTCCACCTGTTGCTCAGCAGAGCAGACCTACTAAATATGAACAGTGTTTGCATGCTGTAAACATTAATCTCTCTGCCGTGGTAGGTGTTGTTTTAGTGCTTTTTCATAAGTGGTAGACTAGAGAGACGTTATTGTTTGAGGTGAAGCAGACATTATTGTGTACCAGCCCGACATAGCCTACATTTCCTCACGCATTGCATGGAACACAAACAACAGTCCTGTTCCAGAAATCTTGCCTGTGCCATAATTGCAAAACATTCCGTGTGATAAACATTTTGAAGATTGTCAAACTGAAACTGTCAATATCTAGGCTACTCTCGCTGAATGTTTGTGATATGATCGCACATTTGCGACTCATGTTTTATTATTTGACGGTAATACACCTCACGGTTGTTGCGTTTGATATAGCAAACCTCACGGTCGTCGCGCTTGACTTTTTTTTTTTGCAAACTGAATTAATTTGGAGTTGTAACTCCGCTGGCATTCTAACGCAGAGAACAACTGTCAGGTTTAGGCCAAATCGATGTGGGCCAGTGCTTTAGGGTCTAGAACTAGCTTTAGAAATCTAGTAGCCTGGCTCTGACTTTGCTGTATCTGCTGCGCAGCTCCTCCTTCTCTAAAGGAGCCGCTGCCCTTTTTAGCAGTCAGTGGCAGATTCTCTCTCTCTCTCTCTCTCTCTCTCTCTGTGCCCATTAGAAATGCTGAATTGTTGAGGTCATTTTGTTTAAATGTCTAAATGTTTGACAAATGTATCTGTATTTGCCTCTACAATTTATAGCGCTGTTCATTTTGAAATGTCAGTATATGACTGTAAATGCTTCCTAACATATTCGAAACACTTTTGAAATATTGCAGTGATTTTTTTTTTCATCACCAAATATCAACCATTTTTTTGATGATGAGATGCATTTTGGAAAAAAGAGATGAGCTCTGGTCTAATGCGCCATCTTAAGAAACACCCTAGGTTTTTGACACTGAAGAAGGCTCTGTGCAGCCGAAACGTCTGTCATGTCAGTGAGTCCCTGCAATGTTAAAATTAAAAGAAAACAACAAGAAAGAAGATAAATTCAGTGCGATCCATTTCCTACTACTAGATTACTTCAGAGACGCACCAACAAGAGGGAAGAGCGCGGTGTGTGGAAGATAATTACAGTGAGATTAATCTAGAGTTGTACAGGCAAATACAGATAAATCTATCAAACATTTGGCAGATATTGCGATTTATAATTATATACTTCAAGTGCCAATTAGTATAATGTACTACGGGTATACTGTGTGACCATTGTGTCTGTGTGTGACTAACAGTATGTACGGTACATGTATTTCTTCACATTATCCTTTTCCAATTCCTTAGTCCTCAGCCCTACCGTATAGCGAAAAAGGACTGTCCTGATCTGTCTTCAGCTTTGTCAACAAACACCTCACACCTAATAGAGTTGAATGTGAGTGGAGAAAACCTTGACGTCTCTGCACTGAAGCAGATCTCTGATCTACTCATGAAACCAGACTCTAAACTTCAGATTCTGTGGTAAGTAAAAAGAAAAGAATGTGATGGAGCAGACTAAACACACCATTTGGTCGGGGACATGCTTGCTGTGTGACTGAAATTATGTATGCCAGGGATTCTTAACCATAGGGCCGCGGCCCAAAGCTGGGCCGTGCTCAGAAACTTAAGGGCAGCGGAAAACTTTCATCCTCTCACCGCAGGGCCGCGATGGGCCATGCGACTGCATGCATTATCAATTAAAGATGCTGAAGACAGCATGCACCTTTTTACTCTAGCGCAGTTCTGCTTAAATGACTACGCACCGCTGGTTTAGTAGGCTAGTGAAAGACATCAAAGACAGCAATACACGCAGTATACGAATGGAGAATGAGAAATTACCAACCTGCGCAAAGTGTAGCCTAATTTGCAGAAGCCTTCTCTCCTCACGTTTAGTTACAAAATAACATAAGCGATTGAAACGTTACTCAAACGGATTCTGTTTACTGACAAAGCTGTTCTCGCGTCGCATCTGCACATCACTAAGTAAAAGCGTCTTGAATCAACCCTCAGCAGATTCATCACAAATCGTAAACAGAGCTGTTACAAATGTCAAATGTATGAATGGCTCTGGCCTGATGCACTGTGAGAGGATTGTTCATCATGGAATATAGAAGAGTGAGCTCATTTATAATACAGGTTTTCCATTAGCCTACAAAATGCATTAAAAGTCCATTTTTTACTATAAGCTGTTTTTTTAACAGGATTTCATTGTTTTTTTCAGACATACACACAACAAAATTTTATATATATAGGCCCTATATAATAATTATATTATTTTTAATTTATGTTATGCCATATAATGTGTGTGGGCATGGGCAATATTAGATGGGCCCCGGGCCACTCTGCACAGAAAAAAATGGGCCTCAACGTCAAAAAGGTTAAGAATCCCTGCCCTAGGCTATTGTGCATGAAGATTAAATACATTTCTCCCCCCCCAAATAACAAAAGTGGCGCAATTTTTTTGAGTGCTCCCAAATTTTTATCTGTGCTCCTAACTTTTTTCATTTATGAGCACCTTGTGCTCCTAGTGAAAAATGTAAGCGTACAGTCCTAGCTATGTCTAAACTACGTATGATCCCTCGCAATTTTCATGCTCCATTGTCTTAGTTATTAAAAGCAGATTTTAAGAAGGACGAGGCTCGTGAAGGAAGCAACTTTATGGATACCCACACTGTTAAACTCTACTTAATTCAGTCACGACGGAGTAGCAGCCAAGATACTCCGTAGTACGGAGACCCCACGTATGAAAACTGATGTGCAATGAAACAGAATGAATTTAATGCTTGCGAACTGATTAGTGTGCATTATGAAGACTTTTTTGCATGGTGCATGTTTATATTTCTCCTGTCTAAACCGCTTCTCACATGGAGGCTTGGAGCTTCCAATGGCTTCATGGAAATAATAGCTAGGCCTATTATTTGGCTTTTTGAAAAAACATGTCGATAATGCCTTCACAGCACAAAAACAATTCATTGACAACTAATCCCTTGGATCTTTAATTGCTTGACATATTTCCAATGGTCTATTCCACTACTGTAGCCTAAAAACAGGTGGTAGAAAGGCCATGGTGATTTTCAAAGTGCATGGGATAGATGTGTAGCCTACATCAGGGATTCATAACCTTTAAGAGTGTAGCCTACCGTCACACCTGTGTGACAGGAATGTTCCATCAGTGAAATTTCTATAGAATTCTGGGCGCCATTCAGTAAAATTTGGAATTTTAGAATCTTGCATTGTTATTGAACGCATTCTTTTTATACACTCAGCAGTGCACGAATGGAGACGTGTAATATGGTGACATCTTCTCTCCTCATGTTTAGTTACAAAATAAACGATTGAAACGTTAATGATTCTGTTTACTGACAAAGCAAAACTGTTATCCTTGTGTCCCCCAAAATACATTTATTTAAAGATTTTTGTATGATATTAGGCTACAACGCTTTCCATTATTGACACCCTGCCATAAGGCTGAGGAATTTCGCGTCACATCTGCACATCACAAAGTAAATGCGTCTTGAATCAACCATCAGTAGATACCTCACAAAAATTCCAAACAGAGCTGTCACAAATGTCAGAGAAGCATTCAAATGTATGAATGGCTCTGGCCTGATGCACTGTGAGTGGGTTTATCTTTGAATATAGAAGTGAGCTCAATTAATACAGATTTTACATTACAAAATGCATTAATAGGCCTAGCTTACAACATTAATAGCCTGCTATTGTTTTTAACATAATTCAATTATTTTTCACACAAAAAAAAAAATCGTGATAATAATAATAATAATAATAAATATATATATCATAATGATTATTGTGTGTGGGCATGGGCAATATTAGATGGGCCTCGGGCCACTCTGCGCCAAAAAAATGGGTCGCAACATCAAAAATTTTAAGAATCCCTGATGTGTGCAACCAAGTGCAACTCAGTGCACATACTTGCAAAAGAGCTATCCGAGTGCTTCACATAGTATATAAATAGAGTATATATAATAAGGGTGGGCAACCAACAATGAATTTCGCCCGATGCCCTGCCCTATTCGCGGTGGCCCCACCCCCGGCAAAAAATGCTTAAAATAACTGACAAAAACCACTAATAGTGATTTTACCATTATAACGATGTGTTAATAGTCTGTGCGGTGTACTGTAGGTTTGACATGCAAATCTAAAACATCCACATTACTGTGTCCTGCTCCCTTTGTCTACAGGCTGTGGGGCTGCCAAATAGAACAGAAGGGCTGTGCTTTGTTGACTGCAGCTCTGGCATCAAACCCCTCACACCTGAAACTGTTGAATCTGAGTGAGAATAAACTAAGAGACTCAGGAGTCAGCGACATTTGTGTTCTACTCAGGAACCCTAACTGTGAACTGCAGAGCCTGGGGTAAGTTGGCAGAGTGTGATGTAGCAGACTACACACACCATTACAAACACAATGCATCTTCATTACAGGTATACACTGTTTGTGTGTGTGTGTGTGTGTGCGTGCGTGCGTGCGTTAGGGTTGGAACGGTACAGAAAAGTTTAATTCTAACTCAACAGAAATAAAACCCCATTCATTTTCAATGGGGTTTCATTTCTGGTTATTTAGAATTAAACTGGTGAGTTAGCGCTAAAACGTGGCATAGAAATCTACAGGGTATATTGAAGAGTGAAGTGTGGGGCACCAGGTCAACAAACAAGAACAGCTGACAGCAAAGCATCAAGGATATCTGGGCTTCCATAATTGACTTCAATGTTAAACGCATCATGGCCATTATGAAGACAGAGAATGACCTAACCAAGTATTGACCATTGCATGTTATGTAGAAAGTACCAAATTTCAACTGATTTAATGTGACCCGAATTTTGATGAAGAAAAAAGTGATTTAACAATATTCTAATAATGCGAATTCCCCAATTCATGGGTTTTTTGAGCTGGAAGGCCAACGTATATAAAAAGAAAAAAAATAATAATTCGCCTTTGGCTAAGCCCCGCCCTCTTTAGTTACAGTTGCTAGGTCGGACAGATAAACATTCAATGCTGAGATATCAACGTGATTTATGCAGTAACTGCAAATCGCAGCAGTTATTCACTCCTAATAATATTTTTTTGAGCTGGAAGGCCAACGTATATAAAAAGAAAAAAAATAATGATTGGAATAGTTAAAAAACTGGGCCATGAATGTACAATCCATGACAGTTTAACATTATTGATGGAATTATGGAAATAAATCAACTTTTTAATGGTATTCTAATAAAAAGGCCTGGAGCTGTAGATTTAGCAAGAGGGAAATCCACGGATTGAACTACTAATAAACGGTCAAAAGAAAACCTCAAGTCTACACAAACATCTCCACATGGCGCAAGCTGTTAATAAACTGAAGCTATAGCACTCCAGTGACATAAATTACGCAGGTGGGTTTTCAAATGCCAGTGTCCCCGCTGCCCCCGCCCATTCATAGCTTTTGCTGCACAGTCAAGCGATTTGCTCTCGCTTCATCTAGTCGCGTCCGATGTATTCGCCCGACATGTAGCTGAGTGCATAATCTATCACACATGTTTGAAATTTGTTTTTTTAATACTTTATTGTGTTCATTCAAAGTTCATTCAAGTTCAGAACAATCATTCATTTATAAACATATTTTCAGTTTTTTTTCCCCCACTTGTGATTATTTCAAAACAGAAAAAAAAACAGTACATGAAAAAGAAATAAATAAATAAAGAAAAAAATCCCAATACAATACATGCACCTATACAGGTAGTTTGTCCTGTGCTCAGACGGTATTCTTTTTTACTTTAAAGTATGTGCATGTACTCCACCCCACCCACCCTTTTTAGCCTGTTTTTTGCTCCCATCTGCAGGTCTACATCCATCCATCCTCACAAACCCCCACATTCACTACCCCAGTCACATCAGCACACCACACCCACCAACATTCATCCACCTCAATACTCACACTTTGCGACATTCATCCATCCACGCATACACCCACATTCACCCCCACACAAAAGAATTCACATGCCCTCACATATTTGTTTATTCATTTATTGAAATTAATTGAACTGACCCCTCCTTTTAACCGGAAGTTTGGGTCGCACCAGAAAAAGTCTAGCAATCAAACGAGACAAGCAAAGACGCTCCAGGGCCTCGTCTCCCGTTAACGATGGTTCTTAGCCTTACGTGTGTCGTTAACAAGTGATTCTGCGAATATTCTTAGATTTTCTACGACTGTTTCCCAAAGGCCATCGTAAGTGAGCGTGCATGCAGAGCCTCTAGATAATTCTTAGAGTTGCGGCCGCTGTCCACATTTGTGGTGCTGAAGCTACTGTTTGCCTCGGAGTGAAGCGTTCGGTCATTATCTCCAAAACCACAAAAAAAATTCAAGGCATGTGTTAAGGTCAAGAGCTCAATTTTTTAGGACTATAGTGTTGTAGCAGTTTGACAGGAGTTGTTGACGAATTTATTAGCCTACAATGAATGCACAAACATTGAAATTCTGCCAGACTTTACAGCGGAGCAAACAGCAAGCTGACAACTGAGGGCACCCCATAGGCTCCAAGACCCATAGCGCGTAAAGTAGTGTGTTCAAAATTAAGAGGACATCTAAATCAAATAGGAAGTGGGCGTATTACTTGGAGTTCCAAATTGGGGTGCGGAAAGTTACAACCTTCAGCGCGGTTTCAAGGCTTTGTCAACGGGACTCGGGAGAATGTTTCATGTGAGCCTGCTGTTTAGGCTTTGTGTCAGTGTATAGCACATGTAGAAATGTCCCTTAGCTATTCTGTTGGAAATTATCAAAGGGGAAACTTAAAACTAACTATGAAATTGTGAATTGTGCCTTGGCTATAGACCTACGCTACAGCTAGGCAGCTTGTTTTTTGACGGCAAAATGGGTGTTGACTCTCCCCGACCCTGATAACCAAACGCAGGCAAGGATGTAGCCTAAGCTCATTTGAGTGACTTGATTTTTACGCCGACTGTGTACACGACAGTTTTGTTCAAAATCCTTTCAGCCCTTGTTTTAACTCATTGGCTGCCAGCCATTTTCATAAAAGAGTAACCCAGAGTGCCAGAGATTTTTCAGCATTTTGGGTGTTTTTTGGAGGTTCACAGAAAATTGAGTTCTGTGTCTATGTCAACACCATACCTATCAAAACACAGATTAGACGCTCATCTGTCATCAGAAAAAAACGGTGTCTCTCTACCCCTTTCCATTCTTTCATAATCATCTGTTGAAATTAAGTGGAATTCGCCAAAATGCTGCTTTCTAGCCAAAAAGCTGAGAAAACGCCATTTGAAGTAGAACTATAACTGCAAACGTTTTTGCCCATAATGGCATCGTCCTAACAACTCCAAACCTATCAGATGCTATTACAGAGTCTTCTGTCATCTGTAGCCTGAACAAAAGATCGTTTGTATGACCTTTTCAACCTAATATACTGAAATATAACGGGGGTGGACTCGAAAACAAGGGTGTTTTGGTTTAGTTGCTGGCGCGCACAATGGATCATGACAGCAGGTGCCCCTAACTCCGGGAACTCATCGTCCTCCCTCTGATTGTGCTCTCTCTCTATACGGGCTGTGCTCTCCCCTCGTTGGAGAACGAATCACAGCTGGTTTATTTCCTCCAGAAATAGTACCGTGTTGTGTGTGTGTTTGTGGGGGAGGGAGGCAGGTAGGCAGGCAGCTCCGCTTAGCGTAGCTTACTGCAGCTTCTTTGGCAGAGCGGACAATTTGCAGATTGATGATTACTGTCATCATGGTTCTGCTATAGTGATCTTGTCATATATTGTTCAATGAATTTTCTTTTGATAAAGTACTGATCACATATCCAACATTTCACAAGCCGATTGGAGTGGTGAAGGCTAGCTGGTCTGAGGCTAAGTGCAATGCTTTCTCATGTGAGCTGAATGCATCTGACCAGACACAAAGGCTACTCTGTTCCAAGAATCTGCAACCCCCCTGTCTTTTTGATGATACAGTAAGCTGATCATACTATACAGATCCATAAAAAATAACTGTAGAATGAGTAAAAATAGTTGACTTACCAAGGCTCCTTTATTTAGGCTTAGTTGTAAGTTGTTAGCCATTTCGTGCTAGCTAGCTAGCTAGCGTAGCAAACTTTATAGCCAAGCATTCCCAACTGAGGTGACACATCACCACTAGTCCCGTGCATTCTCCTGTTAGATGATATTTTGTAAGCATCATCCTGATGTTGTGTAGGCTGATCACATTATCCAAAATGAAAGGTTGCCACACAGATCATCTCATGGTGTATTTTGGGCAAGCTAGCTACAATGCATTCTTGCTAGATAGCACCAGGAATTTTGTCAGGTATTTTGTTCATGAGAGTAAGTTTTTTTTTTGTCAGGCTCTGACGCTAAAATCAGTAGCCTACCGGTGTTAAAATCAGAGGGCAAGAAAGTAGACTACTGTCACAGGTGCTTTACTTTCAAAAATGATTTTGCTATGCTACTTTTGAGATTATAATAGTAAAAAAGGGGTGTTTTTGTCTTGACATTTCCTCTTGCTCTGAACTAAAGCCCTGCCTTGACTGTTCCTAAGGACACTTCTGCCACCTACAGGAACAGTTAGAAAATGCCTAAAGGCTTGAAATCTATACAGAACATAGGTCAGACCGTCCTCGAGGCGTGGCTGTAAAAAAAAAACGCAATTATCGGCGAACGACGTCGAAGGCAGGGGGCGTCACTATTTGAAATTACATCATTCGCCGCCAAAGGCAGCCAATGAGTTAATGGGACCGTAGGCGGGGCCTATGGGAATTAAATATCCTTTTCCCTCTGCTGTTTTCGTGCTCAAAATGAACTGTAACGAACTGTCGGCTTGGACACACGCACACCCGCGCAGCCCACCATCCGAAGTTTATCCCACACCTTACAGGGATCTGGCTTTTTTGCTGCAGCATGGCTGATCAATGCACCGAGCATACTCCAGGTGGCGGAAACTGTGAGCAAAAACCACCAGTGTGCCGACCAAAAATGTAAAAACTTTTCATATGACGCTCATTGGAGAGAGGCTCTCCGCCTTGGATGCGCGCATGAGGACTTTGCATGCGGCATGCTGTTATTAAAAACAAAGACAGTCCACACATCCCCTCTTTGCCCTTTTGTTATAGCCAAGGGCTTACCCTTAGCATACAACTATCAAGTCCCAAGTCTACTGACAGTTTCCCCCCCTTTCTGCGTCATCTTTCCTTGCTTAATAGTTTGTCATGAAGAGAGGTCCAGCGCTCCAACGGCTCCGACGAGAGAACATGTAGCCTAGGCTACATGCAGGAAGGAAATGCATTAGAGAACATATGGCCAAAAGCTCATGCGAAAATGTTCGTGTATTCTATAGCTGGCAAGTTTACTAATGAGCTGAAGCGTGCGCTCTTGATACACATTTCACTTTCGTGTAGGCTATTTGGATCATTAGTGGCGTCGTTGGAAAGCTATATGGGAAAAGGCTGGAAATAAACTGGGAAATTGATGAAAGATGCTGATCATTAGAGCTGTCAAAATACTTTCTCAATGACAGTTGGTCTACCCTTCCTGCATCTCTATCCCGATCGCACAGGTAACTCCCACTGTTACAGCATCTGCACATATTGGTTGAGTAAGGCGGAATGTCGTTGGCTTATGCACAATCGTGCTCATGAATCCCAAAGACACTTCTGGATTAGGACGCTATGACATGACCAAATACAATCAAGTTTAAAGGAAAGACCTATGAAATGTCGTTGTGAAGGTGAAATTGGTCGATACGTTAAAGTCAACAGATAAACAGTAAATCATTCTTCTACAACCTCAAAATGCGCCCTGCTGGTGCCCTGGTGGAGGCGCTTACATGCACTTGCTTGTGGCGCTTGCTTGCTGAATATCTATACGCAATCATCACACGAGTTGTGAGCGTCAGAAAATATTCTTCGCACACTCATCACAGATCCACCACATCTTTGAAGTGAGCAACGTTGCGGAAAAGTGTAGCAATGATAATCGGAATTTGCCTCCAAAGAAACCATATAGGCTAATGATAGCTCAACCTAGAGCTTACTTCCAGGTCAGCCGAATTTGGGAGCTAAGTAAACCAAAGATGCAATTCAGAAGGGTTATATTCTTTTTTTCTTTTTCTTCTTTTTTCTTTTTTTCCAAAATTCAGCATTTCATTTTCAGTTCATAAAATATATCAAAACACGGTGCTTGATTCCATTTCACAAGTGATATTGAAGCCTAAAACATCATAAACGAGTCATTTTCCATTTCTCGTGTGAGTTCCAAAATTGAATAATGAATGAACGAAAAAGTACACGGACCTTATTTCCCCAACTCTTAAAGGTGTCATCGAGTGTATTTGGGGTAAAGGGTCCGTGTACTTTATCGTTCATTCATTTTTCTTTTTTGGAATGAAAAATGAAATTCAAAAAAGGGTGAAATTGCTTGTTTTGTTTAAAGCAATGCAAGCAGAAATGACTGTATTTGGTTTTCAGCATGTGTTGCCTCTTATGACAATAGTATTTGAAAAATTGACATTTTTGATGGATTTTCAATTCATAATAGTTGTTTATTCATTTATTGAAATTCATTTGACTGATGCTATCGTTTACCCGGAAGGATAGGCTATTTGCCACCTGACTCGCACCAGTGAAGGCCTAGGTATTCCTTTACAGCGACCATGAGGCATAGAAAAGACGCTCCAGAAATCCAGCCAGGGATATAAAGGTAAAGTAGAAGAATAAAAAAAACACAACCTTGGCATGTGCAGGCCTAGCATGTATACGCAGCACAAGTGATATGGCCAGCCTTGGAGCTTGCCGAACGTCCGCGTTGTTGAATGAGCAACATTCCATTTAAGGACATAATTGTACCGGTTAGGCTATTTGATTAAATCGATGGCCTTCATAGCTCATTGTAGGCCACATTTTCACACCTAGGATATATACAGTAGGCTAACTTAGGTAAGAAATAGTCCGAAGCAGTACGTTTCACTTTGGTGTATTTAGGGCATTAGTGGTGGGATGCTTCCAGGTAGACTGCATCTATAAGGCCAGAGATGACCTGACAAAATGAAGGTTGCTGATCATCAGAGCGGTCAAAAACCTCTCTGAATCAATGACTGTTAACTCCCTGTCAACTTTACCGTTGCGCAGCTGTCCTTCACTGCGTCCGTGTATTTTCATCAGGCCTACATTACACATTTACATTACAAAATATGATGATGTCTGAACAAATAACATCATCTGCAAACCTTGGTTGAGCAAGATGGAAAATTTGCTCCACAAATTCGCACTTCTGTTATTAGGGCACTATGCAAATACAGTCTATAGGCATAAATAATCACATGAAATCTCAACTCCTTGCAAATGTTATATCGGTTTATACGTTGAAGTGCAGCATAAAAATAGTAAATTTATCTTCTACCCACACAGGGCGCCCTACTCAATATGGTGGTGGCGTGCGTGCATGTACCCTTGTGCTTGGGATATCTATACGAAACCATCTCACAAGCATCACAGCCACGTCCTTGCAGTGTAGGTTGTGAGATGGATTATATTCATACCATATTGAGCAGGGCGCCTGTGAGGAAGATGTTTCATCTCACTCGTAGGACTACCGACACGGTTGGAGATCAGGAGATGAATGATTAAAATACAGAGGTCCAAACTATGTTTCCAATGTTTGCTAAATTTTATTTCCCAAAATAAACAGTGCACGAGGGCAACCAAACGAAAATGATCAAACTGGCACAGACAACGGGGACATTGACGGGAACGTTGGCAGCCCTGATGATCAGCAACCTTCACCATTTTCATCTCTGGCCTATAGATGTAGTCAAACTGGAAGCACCCAGATGCCACTAGTGCCCCAATTACACCATAGTGAAACGTGTTAATAGCCTACATAATTTTTTTAAGCGCTCGGCAAAAGCGTGTGCGTCAGCTCTCCAAACTGGCGCTCCAGCGCTTCCAACTTGAACGCGAAAGAATATGCCCACTAAACTTTGTTGTAGGCTATTCTTGGCGTCCGTTCACAGAGATATAGCCTATGTTTAACAGGCAAGATTTCTAATAAGAAATGGTGGCAAAATAATAATGCAGGACATAAGGTCAAAGTCTGTTCCCATAAGTCCCATCACTCGGCGGCCATCTTGGCTACGCCTCAAACTGACTATTTGAGATTAGTCAGTGATGGGGTATATTAGAATGAATGGGGGAAATAATGTTGTGGGACTGCACAGCGATACACAACTCATATGGTTGGAATCACAATGAAAAACTGGGTTTAATGGCAGTCTTAGAATGACCGAAACATGAAAGTAACGCTTTAAAACAGCGTTTTTCTTTATGCTATTTTTGATCTGCGCATGCGCCACATTCCACGACAACGTTCTGTTTTGCGCAGAGCCATCTAATATCAGAGTTACGCCACTCCCATAGACCTCTATGGACCAATCTTTCCACAGCAATGGCGGCTCTCATGGAGCCTTACGGAGCGTTAACATGGAAATCCTCATTGACTTTAGTTCTATTAGAAGTTACTTAGTTCCAGGAGGTGGCCGTAGAACACAGAAAATGTGGTAAAGGTAATGTAATTTGTTTGTACTTAATCTATTTTTGGTATGTGATGGTTCTGTGTTAGTTTCCAACGAACAGAAGTTTACTGTTAAGAAACATTTTAATCTACGCGAATCACATCACCAACCGACTTCCTGGTCCCCGGTTTGCGCAACTCTGTTATTAGATGGCTCTGGTTTTGCGGCAGGTGGGAGCAAGTTGCGTGGACTTCACCTCTTCCGGCCGGCTGTCAAACGGGCATCCATTCTCAGGTCATCATACAGAAAAGACACTGGATTTATTTTCTGATAGCCAAAGCAGTAAGCACAATGGTCGTCCCTGCTCATCAGTAATAAAAAAAAATAGGCTATTGAATAAATTAATGATGTAGGCTAGCCTGCCTCAAAATTGGTGTTTTAAACTGTGATATGACCAACGGTGAAAAATATAGCCTAAGAAAAAAAAGCTAAACTGATCAAAGTTGAATGTCTTGCAGACTTGCTCCCGTTTTGCTTTTTCTTACTTATTTGTTTTCAACCATAAGAAAAAACCACAACGGGTGTGCACATGTATGCACACGGCCGGTTTTGTTTCCGTGATTATATCTGTCCCTTTGTCTTGCACCTGCATTTTGGATGGGCGCAGAAAGGTGATTAATGGTCGAGTTGCGCTCTCTGCCCAATTCACAATTAAGTTTCCACGGACGGCAAACAAACCACATGGCCGCCAGGCAGCAAACAAACCGATTAGGTACGAGCAGTCGTAAAGGTTTACGTTTGCACTTGCGTCGAGGCGTCGAGACGATTGGATAAATGACAGCGCAGCTCAGCAAGCAATTGGCTCTCGTTTCCGGACAGGTGGGAGTGATGCCGGCAAACGCCATTTTCGCGTAGCCAAATGTTCTCGTTCATTCCTATTATATGGAAGGTTTCATGAGTGATTCGTCTCGTATAAGACCGTCTCTGATAAGGTATCTTACAATAGCCTAACCATGCCTGTCGCATTCACCACTGCTTTGGATTAACCTATTTGTTCCCTAAGGTGTGTATCCTACGTGCGAAAATGTAGCCTACAATAAGCTATGAAGGCTATCGATTTAAGTAACCTTAAGATTGATCAAATTATGTCCATAATGTTCCTCGCCATTCAATAAGACGGGCGTTCTGCGCGCTTGAGGCTGGCCTGGCCATATCGTGCCACGCATAGGCCTACTACGCCTGCTCTGCACATGCCAAGGATGTGTTTTTTTCTAGGGGTGGGCAAACATGAAAATCTTTAATCGCATTAACTCAATGACTTTCTGTGATTAATCGTGATAGCGCACGAAATACCCCCCCCCCCCCCCCATAACATAAGATAATTTTATAAATTATTAAAATAAAATGATTAATAATAATTTGCATATGTACTGTGTAGATAACCTATGTAGGTCTAATATAATATTCCACAATGGAAATGTAGGATATTTGCCAACCTAGCAGTCTAAGGGACTGTACGTTATTTACCGGGGGGGGAGGGCTGGTGCGCTGGAAGTCCGGTCAAAAAAAAAATCATGGCCCCCCCCCTCCACCTCAATTTTTTTCCCCATGGCCCTCCCCCCACTTCAATTTTGTTTTCCCATGGCCCTCCCCCTACATGTACAAAAATGTAATATGTAAAATTGGTAGATGAACAACCATCATGACAACAGTCAGAGTAGCCTACATCAAGGGCGGTTGTCTGCACTATTATGTGCGATCGATATCAGTGGATACCTATGAGAAGCCGCTAGAATCTACCTCTGCGGCTGCATGGGATGCCTTTTAACTCCACTGTCACCAAGACAAATTGCAGGGACGCAGGAACTCATTTTGACCAGGGGTGCTGTAGTCAGCAAAGGGTCTGGGAGTCCTCTCCCAAAAAAAATGTTTTTTTTTAGATGCAATTCCCTGCATTCTAATCAATTTTAGGATGAAGAATGGCGAATCCCATCTGACTAACTTCTTCATGTTTTATGTAGCCTAACCAAGGATGACTAGATTTTACCTTTTTTTGTTTAACATTTCACTTCAAAATTATTAAGTTCTTCTTATGGAAGGGAAACGCGCACCTAATGTGGAGGTGAGGGAGTGTTCAAGAGCAAATCGCGCTGCCGTGACAGTTTCTCTCTTCTCCATGGGCAGTCTACAATGTGTGAAATTAGTAGAAATGCATGACTAGGCTATGCGATGCACTTGTGAGAGGTGACCGGGCTTTCAAACAATTTAGATTTTCTTGCAATTGCGACTGTGTATCTCAAGATGCATACGATCAGGACGCCTTGTCTCCCCGCCCGCGCACAAAAGCACGCACACACAGACAGGCATAGGCCTACTGCTTCCCGAATGTGATTAGGCTAGGCTACACTCTGATGGCCAAAGAGTTTGTGCTGTGATCGGCGAGAGAAGTGGGTTAAGCGCCAAAGCAGCTGGTGCCATTGCTGGCTATTGATACAGGGAGAGTGTGAAAGCCACCTTTAGTTTGCATTTGACGTATCCATATTTAAGACGCACTAAAATGTGCCGCTAAACGGTGGTCAAATCAGCAGCAAGAGGCAAAAGGAACAAATCGCCACCACTACAAAAGTCCAAAACATCTAACAATAGCACAGCCATTTCACACCGCGGCAATTCAACTTTGGCAACAGTTATGATAGACAAGCCACGCACACCATCGGCTGTGCTATATTCACCCCATAGCCAACTCCGAGGCTAAGATAGACTTCACCAGCAATAGACAAGACCTAGCCTACCAATGTGCTACTACGAATCCAATCTCCACCGCAAGAAACAAAAGTCACTTCTACCTGACACGATGCACAATTTTGGTGACATTCCCTTCTTCCGTCGCACTTTAAATTCACCCAATTCCTTGCTTAGTTGGTCCGTTTTTGATCACCAAAGTGATGAGACTTCTCTTCACAACAAGTTAGCTCCTCCAATGGGTTTAAGACCGTGTATGTTGATGCATGCCCAAGCCAACACATCGCTGTTAATACCACTTTTATTACTACCTTGACACCACAAGCTAAACAAAACAAATGTCTCTCTCGGCGGTGCTATGCGACCATTGAACACAGATGTAAAGCACACGGCGGTGCCAATAAATAAAATCACGACTTACCAGAGGCTGTGACCACCAGTTGACTACAACACCTCTCCAAAATTCCTCTGGAAATGCCCATCCAATTCGTTGTCAAAACTTCCCAAACTGTTTAGCCCATAGGCCTATAGTTCACCTCAGCTAGTTTGATATTTGCTCACGGGCATTTTCTATGATGCTCAATAGCATTAGCAATCCTACAGTGGAAGAGAGTCAGCGCGGGCAATCTACAGTAGCTGCACCTGATAGTTTTTTGACAGATACACGCTTCAGTGCTAAAGTATGCACCCGGGACCTTGCATCGCAAAGCGATGTGTCTCAGAGCATTTTTTTATTATTATTTAAAAAAATAAATGAAAATAAAATAAAATAAATTCGTTTTTTTCCCATGGCCCTCCCCCTAACTCCGATTTTTTTTGCCATGGCCCTCCCCTCCACCTCATTTTTTTCATCATGGCCCTCCCCCCCCTACGCACCAGCCCTCCCCCCCCCGGTAAATTACGAACAGTCCCTAAATTATATAGTAGGCCATATGCCTATCCAATGTAGGCCTACTAATGAAACAAATTGTTGCAGACACTAGGGCTATTTAAGATTGTAAACTACTGAAACTGATATATTAGAAATTAGAAACTCAAATTAGGATGCTCTACATGGGCCTACAAGAAGAAGAAAAAAAAAACTTGTCACTTAAAAAAACAGGCAACTGGCAGGCGTGCATCTGTGAGATATGTCCCGCCTTCTCTCACTGTCAAAGACTCCCACCTTCCCTCTTATCTGTTGCTATTATTTAAGCCAAGGTGTTTCAGCGACTAGAAACTAATTGACTGTCTGTTGGCATTGACAGCAATTACATCTTTCAAAACAATAACATTGACATGACTAACACTATCTTAAATGCTGACGAGGTTGCCGATGTCGCGAAATCATTGTCTATCATGTTGATGCAGCCTACTATGCACGCGCAGCTCCATGTAGAAACCAAAACGTTGCGTGAGGAATGTAATATCTCGCGGTCCGCTTTTTGATCAGGGCTTTAGTAAGTCCGCGTGGCGTTATTGACAGCTGATAGACGGCCAGCAGACATATGGGCCAGCAGTACGCTTTTCATGCTGACTGTACAATAGACTAACCTTGCGAGCTGCAAAGGCGAGCCACATGCTGCTCGAGAGTTGCGCAAGAAGGACTAGAGAACTGTATATCGAAAATGTCCATTCAGAAGTTGACGTCCTTCTGTAGGCTATGCCTGTTTTGTTTTGCCTACTTTTCTAGACATTCTTCTTCTCTGTCAGCAGTAGGGGTGCAACGGATCAGAAATCTCACGGTTCGGATCGTTCCTCGGATCAGAGCCCACGGATCGGATCATTTTTCGGATCAGCAAAAAAAAAAAAAAATCATTATTATTTTATTTTTTTAATTGATAACACAAATAAACATAAGCTGTGTCTTTGTTAGGGGTGGGCATAGATAATTTTTTGAATGTGAGGGCAGCCGTGGCCTAGTGGTTAGACAGTTGGACTTTCAATCTAGGGGTTGCAGGTTTGAATCCCCCCTGACCTCTCCCTACATCTCCCTCCATGGCTGCGGTGTCTTTGAGCAAGGCACCTGGCCCCACATTGCTCCAGGGACTGTAACCAATACTCTGACAAGTAATAACTGTAAGTCGCTTTGAAGAAATTAAAGCGTCAGCTAAGTGCAATGTAATGTAATGTAATAATGTAATGTAATGTAGATTAATCTCATTGCAATTATGAAATTAATCTAGATTAATCTATATCAAAATGTCTAATTGAGAATATGCACACTACCAAAATAATGGCTTAAAGTCTTGTGACCTACTGACAGATGGCGCATAGACCAGAACTCATGTCCTTAATTGTATCAATCTTTTATTGAAACACAATTGCCTCAGCGGTTCAGCATTTCTGAGAGAGAGAGAGAGAGAGAGAGAGAGAGAGAGAGAGAGAGAGAGAGAGAGAGAGAGAATCGGCATTGACTGTTAAAAAGGGCAGCGGCTGCTTTAAGAAGGCGGAGACTCTGCAGGGACATCAGAGCGCACAGAAAGTCTAACCAGATGATTTAACCTGCTCGCTGTCCTGAGAATGTCAGGAGTCACAACACAAAATGAATTCAGTTTGCCAAAGTTTTATATCACACGCGACAATCGCGGTACGTTACATGAGCATATCTCACTGCGTCGCAAATGCGCTGAACTCAACCGATCGCAACACAAACTTAGCGAGAGTAGTTCTAGACATTTCGAGTTTGACAGTCAGTCTTCAAAATGCATGTACAGTAGGCTATCGCACGGAATGTTTAGCAACTATGGCACAGGCAAGATTTCGGTTCAGTTTGTGTTGTTGTTTGTGTTCCATGCAGTGCGTGAGGTAGACGTACCAAACGACTAGATTGAACATGCGCACAATTTCATAAATCAATCCGCGGACCATGTGTGTGCCGAACCGAAATGATTGGTCCGAACGGACCACGGATCAATGATGATCCGTTGCGCCACTAGTCAGCAGTCACTGGAAGCAGCAACAAGCGCGCTGACGCTTTCAAAATAAAAACCTTGAAAGACGGTCATAAAAGGCAAAAAAAAAAAAAAAATACAAAAAAAACCCTGCTGCGTTATAGAGTTAACAAAATTGTCGGGCGATATTGACCTCAATAGTTAACACACCGTTAACGCGTTAATGTTGCCCAGCCCTAGTTTTTTCCCATTCTTCTACTTTTCTGTCATTTACCCTGGCTATGTCTGAAACGCGTTTGCTTATGCTCATGGTTGTCGCTAGGTATCTACCTTCGCTGGTGCGAAGCAGACGATATATATCCTTCGCGTCAGTCAAATGAATTTCAATAAATGAATAATCAAATATTGCTAATTGGAAATCGATCAAAATGTTGTTAAATGTTCTAATACTATTTTGGTATGAGGCAACACGTGCTGAAAACCAAATACAGCCATTTCTGCTTGCATTGCTTTAAACAAAACAAGCAATTTCGCCCTTTTTTGATTTTCATTTTTCATTCCAAAATAGAATAATGAATGAACGAAAAAGTACACGGACCGTTGTCCTGCAAGTCTCATTCTCCTCGCAGCAATCTTGTCGCTCACCCTTGGTATTACCTCATACAGGATTTCAAGATTCAAGATTTTCATTTGTCACGTGCGTCCTTGTGCAAGCACAGTTGGCAGTGAAATGGGGATTGCAACTGCTATGTGCTGTGTTGGATGGTAAAAAATAAAAATAATAAAATAAAATAAAAAATAATTACAAATATTAAATATATATAATATAATTTAAAAAGCGGATGGCTCGAGGAAAAAAAAACTCTTACGCAGTCTTTCTGTTCTACATCTTATGGAACGTAATCGTTTCCCTGAGGGCAGCCTTTTGAACATGGAGCGAGGATGGAATGTGCCTTTCAAAATCCTTTGTGCTCGTGTCTTTGGCCTTCTTGCATATATACTATATCTTGCTGCCCTGGAAGGATGGCGCCAGTGATTTTTTTTCTGCAGCATGCACTACTTCGTTGGTNACATGTGTACTATCACTGATGTTAAGCACTGCACGCAGCATCCTGGTGTAGCACCCATCAAGGAATTTCTCTAGGGTTGGCTTCAGGGTGCCATCAAAATAAAAGTCCTATTCGTTCATTGTGTCATTATAACAGTTAATGCATTAACAGAAACAGTCCATTTGCCACACTACAGAATATAGTGTAGCTGTTTTATTTTCACATTTTAAAAGTGTTATAATATGTAATATTTGAATATTTCTCTGCTTAAAAGGCAAGACATCTTATTTGTCAAATAAATGAAAAGCATGTTAAAATCATAGATTTTTTTCCTCTTGCAGTAATATCACCTAGTTAGACTTCAAGTCATGTTCAAGTCAAATTTAACTTACCCTTGATTACATTGTAATTATATTTTTTTGTATTATAATTTCATTATACATTTTACGGTGTACTATACATTTCATTTAAAAAAAAAAAAAAAACGTAGAAGCTTAGAGAAACAAAACTGACCTTGGGACTGTGATATGAACTGAAATGTGAATTTTGTCAATCGTGCCACCGCTTGTGTGTGTGTGTGTGTGTGTGTGTGTGTGTGTGTGTGTGTGTGTGTGTGTTAGGGAAGGGAAGATTCACCGATACGTATCGGAAAATCGATACGACCTGTACGGTACGGTTGCATCGATTTGCAAACGTCTGCATCGGTAAGAAACGCAAATAAAATCGAGATGCATCGTATCTTGGCTGTCCGCATCGGTACAAACCGGATAATATCTCTTAAAACTTTTTAGAAACTGTCAATTTCAGGATTTGTTCTCGTGCGCAAAGCACATCACCTTGCTCTGATTCAGACCACCTTTCCTTTCGTGCGAGGAGGCGTGACCAAGCAAACATTTTCCTTTGAGTCAGAGCGGCAGGTAACCAGCAATGTAGAGCACATTTGGTTGTCATATACAGCGAGTGTTCTGGTCATCCGGTGACTTTTTCAATGAAAGTTTCTAGCGACCATCTTTTTGCTAGTCTGGGAGACGTGTGGAGAGAGTACTCGCTTGTAGAGTACTCGCTTCACTAGTTGATATGTAGGGTAGCTTACCACGCGGCACAAACAAACAAGAGAAAGTTGTCTGCCAACATGTTGCCGTTTCCGAATGACAGCAGCATAAGCATACTGTAGTCAGCGCACAAGATTTAAAAAAAAATCATAACCGTGTTGGAAATCTTTACAGTGTGCATTCGTGTTAAGTCCATTGTTCGTGCAGTAAAAAAGAAGTGAAGTCGCTAAGTTGGCATCATTGCTTAGAAGCCTGTTATATTTCGCTCTCGTGCTGGACACACACGGTCTGATTTGCAGCTGGTGCAGATTGTCCATGCAGTTTAAAAAGTCCAGTTGAAAAGTACACTATTCCAACACTTCAGTCCAGTACGCACGTTATTTCCCCCTTCTGATATTAACCCCATTCCCAACATCTACTAAATTGTTCTAATTTGAATCAATTGTAGTTGATAAGTTGTTCAGAGCTTACCTGTAGGCCTAAATGCAGTTATTACATGTCCAGGTCAATTTTCCAACATGAGCAGAAGCTCTGTGGTTTTCCCATTTTTATTTTAAAAAGAGATATAGCCTACTGTAATTGGCATACGGTATTCAGGTATATATTTTTTTTTCATTTTCTCTGCTCATAGCAATGTGCCCAAGCCTAAATGAGTTCTCACTGCTTTCTGTATGTTTTCCAGTAGGCCCATAGTCTATTTCAGAAGTAATATGCACAGCCAGGGCCGCTGCTAAGGTTTTTGGGGCCTAGGCATAACTGGTCAGGAGGCCCCCTCATAGTAAATACTACTACTACTGCTACTACTACTACTAATAATGCTAATTCCTGTATTCACAATTACAGTATGACTGAAAAATGATGGCCCTTTTGATAACTAACAAATATATGTTTTGAAATGTAATTAAATATTTTTTCATGATATTTTTTAGTCAGTCTCAATTTAGGAGGCCACAATTTTCAGGGCAAAGTGGTTGAGGCTCTAAAAGCGCTCTGTTTACTCTGCTTATGCCGAACGGCAGCCTTGTGCACAGCCTTTAATATCAATTTAATATTTTAATCTGTTCTGTATCGCATCGCATTGTATCGTACCGAATCGTACTGCATCGCATAGCATTATAATTGCATCGCGCCATATCGAACTGCATCGCAGTAGGTAGGAGAATCGTATCGTATCTTATCACTGGTAATTTCATGAATCGTGAATGTATCGTATCGTTGCCATGTGTATCGAGATGCGCATCGTATCGCTTTGATGATGAAGATTCCCATCCCTAGTGTGTGTGTGTGTGTGTGTGTGTGTGTGTGTGTGTGTGTGTGTGTGTGTGTGTGTGTGTGTGTGTGTGTGTGTGTGTGTGTGTGTGTGTGTGTGTTTTAATGGTTGTACTTACGGTTTGTGTGTGTGTGTGTGTGTGTATGAATATGCCTGTGTGTGTTGTGTGATGAGAATGTATTGTTCTTGTTGATACTCAATGCTATTTCTCGATCTTTCAACAGACTAAGATCCTGCAGTATAACAGAAGTGGGCTGTGATGCTCTGACGTCAGCTCTGACATCAAAGCCCTCAACACATCTGGAATATCTGGATCTGAGAGATAATAAACTTGGAGACTCGGGGGTTAAGCAGTTGTCTGCTCTACTCAGGAATCCAGACTGTAAACTACAAAAACTGGCGTAAGTAAAGAAACACAGAGCGTGTAATGGGCAGTATTAATTTGGTCAGACGAGATGAAACGAAAAATGTGACTCAGACGTGACTTATACTAAACGAAAACAATGACCATGTGCGTTTTTGTTGAAAAAAATAGCAAGCATGCGAAAGTTCCTTTCTCATTTTTGTCGACCACAACAAGAAGAAACCAACCTCCTGGTTGTCTGGCTTTTTCTGTTTTTGCAGTCATGAAATAGTGTTGTCGTCAGTAGCCTACCTGTTTTTTTTTTACGCTGTGATTTTAAACGTTGCCGGACTGTGTCTTCCCCTTTCCATAGGCCGACTGCCCGACGTCTGTTTTTTCATGTTTGGTAGTTCACTATATTAGTTGTTTTGCTATATGATTTATTGGCTGTGCACTAACAAGGAGTTATCTTCTTGAAACAAATAGTAAATCGGCTTTTGGCACAAGTGAATGCCAACTGGGAGAATATTAATAGGTGAGAGCACAATCAGGAAAAAAGAAAATAATTCACTGAAAAGATTGGTGTAGGGTTGAGTACACAGAATTTTGAATGTTTGTGTAGAGTCTTGCAACTTGTTTCAGTTGATGGCTGCGCTAATTGACCAACAAATTTGACACGGCAAGTCTACAGGCAGTCAGTCTCTTGCATACGGCGTCTTCCGAATGCCTCCAAAAGCAAGAGCGTGCATGAGAGGCATTCAACTCTGCATCGAGTATCAAGTACACAGCTTGTGATGCACAAATGCAAGAGAGAGAGAGAAGCCTATGTACACGTGGAACCGCCTCTGTCTGTTCATAATGCGTTGTAGCCTATTTGCAGGGCTTTTTGTTTGTTTGACTGTTTTTTAAAACAAGCCAGTAACAACGGGGTTTTGTTATTAAAAAAAATAGTGCTTTAAAAAGTGGTCTCGTCTTATTTTCACAGACCAGACTAAATAGCGTCAAATTCCATAGCTTCCCGCAGGTTAAATAAGTGCCTTGGAGCCACCGCCATCGTCGCCATTTACAACTAAATACATCAATCTGTGGGAGGCTTTAGTTGCAACAAAATGTAAATAAAGTAACGTTGATGTGGGAATCATTCGTTGGAATAGTACCAAACAATAACAAATAGAAAAAAAAACAGTTGCTTAGCCGCTAAGCAAAGCTGCTACCCACAAACCTTAAAAACACCTTCTAGAATGTGAAGAGGAGGTACTGCAATATGAATATGGTAAGAACTCAATTTTGCACCAAAAAAGAAGCGACTAGTCCCGGGAAACATGCCTGTCGTGTGAGCATTCTCTATTGTGTGAGGACGTACACCGCATTCCAAATTATTACGCAAATTAAATGTTTTCGCTGATTTCCCCAAATCATCAATATAAATGACAGGCATCATAATTATCAAGTCATCAGCCATTAGAGTACAATTTAAAAAGTTCCAATGATAACATTATTTTTTAAAATAATAAAAAACTTAAAATGCTCTGTTCCAAATGATTACACACAACAGTTTTGTAGTGTTGTAAATGGGGCAGAAAGAAAGAAATTTGGATTACATCAAAACAGTTGGAATTTGTTACATTTTAAATTACAGTTCAATGTTCAATACTTTGTTACTAAGCTCTTTGCCTTAGTCACTGGAATGCTGCGTTTAACATTGAAGTCAATGGCAGTGGCATTGCATGGAGTTATGGAAGCTCAGATATCCTTCATGCTTTGCTGTTAGCTGTTTTTGTTTATTTGATAAGGTGACCCACACTTCACTCTTCAATATACCCGTAGATTTCCATGCCATGTTTAGGTGCTTTGGTGGTGTCGACATTCTAACTCACCAGACATGAAACCCCATTGAAAATGAATGGGATGTTATGTCTGATGAGTTAGAATGTCGATACCACCAAAGCACCTAAACGTGGTATGGAAATCTACGGGTGTGGAATGCGGTGTATAGTCGTGAGATGTGAACTTTAATACCGTGTGATTCCCTCGTGCAGTGTGAGCAGGAGCTTAATAGCCGCGATTGAAAATATTGCACAATGTATGCCCGCCTTTAGAATATTAAATGAGTGCATCAGTGCCAGTTTGTTGGTAAGCTTAATGGAAACTGTTTTCATTCTCTGAAGTGTCATGGTAGTAGTGCATGGGTAGAAAAGGGTAGATTTTCAATATGCGTTTGCATTTACAGAGCTCTTGTGGAAAGATATGCGTGAGTGCGCAGTTACTGCATGTGTACTGTATGTCTATTTGAAATTGTGGTATTGTGTGTGTGCCTTAATGGTTATACCCGTGTGTGTTTGCCTCTCTCTGCTTCTGCTGCTCTGTTTCCACAGGCTTCAGTCTTGCCATCTAACAGAAGAGGGCTGCGCTGTTCTGACTTCAGCTCTGACATCAAACCCCTCACATGTGACAGAGTTGAATCTAAATGATAATAAACTAGGAGACTCAGGAGTGAAGCAGGTGTCGTCTCTACTCAGGATTTCATCTTGTAAACTACAAACACTGTGGTAAGTAAAGTGTCAGAGAGTGTGTGGTGAAGCAGACTAAATGAAGTGTTAGATTTCTCATGGAAATTGGAAATGGAGATTAATATGCAGATACACTGATCCTAACTACTCATGCACACTTTGAGTCTACACTGGCGTGCGTGCGTGCCAGGCTTGTACGAAATTCCGAATTGGATGAATTTGAATTCAAAGTAATGCCATAATACGAACACTAGGTGGTGGTGTTCTATGTACTCTCAATGGGTGGTGTAGCTTCAAATAAATTCAAGGTAATGACACCAACTAGTGTTTGTAATATGGCATTACTTTGAATTCAAATTCATCCGATTCGGAATTTCGTACAAGCCTGGTGCTTACGTGCTTACGTGCGTGCGTGCGTTTGCATATGCAAGTGAGGGAGAAATGTGAGATTTAGTATTACTCAGTGTTCTGCTCTCTTTCCACAGGCTTAGTGGCTGCAAATTAACAGAAGAGGGCTGTGCTGTTCTGACTTCAGCTCTGACATCAAACCCCTCACATGTGACACAACTGGATCTGAGGGTTAATAATAAACTAGGATGCTTGGGAGAGAAGCAGATCTCTGCTTTGCTCAGCAATCCTGAATGTAAAGCACAGATACAGTACTGCACATGTGTCAAGCACAAGGCTGTTGAGCTAAATGTGGCCTGCCATGTCAGTATCTTGTGTCATGAGGCAGTGCCATGAGGCAATGCAGAGTGTGCTCTACTAATCATACTTTTATTATACTCTTTGAAACATTACTTTACTCATTATTCTATTGTGCATTGTCAAGAAAAGTCATGTTTGTCCAACAACTCGTCTGTCAATTCACACACATACTGTGCAATGTAAAATCTAAAGAGACTCAAACCAAAGCCATTTCTGTCAGGTCCATTACAGTCAAGAGACACAAGACAATACATTTTGAATGCAATGTATTTACTGAATAGTTATGAATTAGATTTGGCGCTATGGCTCTGTTCAGAGGAGTCCCCTGGTTTTCCATGAGTACCAAGGGAAGCAGGCATTCAGGGGACAGCTGAATAGGGACCGCTCATCCAATTCAAGGCTAGGAGACCAATTAATTCCCCCATGAACAGAGCAGGCAACATGACGAGGAGTAACCCATGACCTGTCAAACACGACAAGGTGGAGCTGCGGAGGTAGTGGGTTGTGAAGAATCGAGCAGCCAAGAGTTGGGAACAGAACATTTAAGAGGCACCAAATTGACAACTTGACAGAAACTTACCATTGAGGAGTGAGGAGAGATGTTAAGATGATGTAGAACATCTGAGACAAATAATAAGCTGCAAGCTCTTGACTGCCACGGCCATAACTGACACTATGCTAGATTTAGTTTTAATGGCCCCTGTTATAAACTGGCTGTTAACAGAATGGCAAGGCCCAAGTTGTAATGCATTACGAAATGCACTGTGTAATGTCATTGTACTTAGTGTAGTAATGTGGTACTAAAGTGGTAAAACCTTTTTAACGACTATAGTTTCACTGGCGGAATGGCGTGCATAATGGGGTTACAGGCCCTATGCACGATATATGTGCCGTTTTTAGTTGTAATTGCAAAAAGTGACTACAAATGTACATACCAACAACGTGAAGAAAGACTCCAACTGTCTTGGGGTCACAGAGCTAAATACATTACAGAGATGTCCTTCAATAATCCTGCCGTCATGGGGTCACCAAAGTTAATGCATAGCATTACAGAAATCTAACTGACTAGCTACAGACCAACACCAGTTTATGTCAGGGATGGAAATAAGCACCCGTCCACCTGCCAATGTACAGGCACCCGCCTGGGTTGATGCTGAATTATACGCAGCATCCAACATCAAAGGTTTAAGTAAATTGGTAATGAAAAGAGTTATTGACATCACAATAACTGAATCAAAAGTATTGATCAGAAAATGATCTTACTTGGCATCACAATGTTTGGAAATGTTGAACATGAACTGGTAAAAATGGTGACTGGTAAAAATTGTGAGTGACTGGTACATTTTTGAATCTACCTGCCACAGTGACTGTTGGGGAAAATGTTTAAGTTCCACCCCTGGTCTGATACAGCAATAGTGAGCCAGACAGTGATTGTGAGTTGTCCAGATGTTATTTAATACCCCAGTGTAATAGCCTTGTAATAATTTCATCATGTTTAGGAAAGTGTTAATTTAAGGATTATTAAGGTTAAGATAGTTATCCAATAGTGGGTAACTTGCATTTTCTCACAGATAGCAGTCTGAAATTACAGCATAGCAGCACTGACAGACAGTAGAGAAATGACCCACGCGTAACGTACATAACAGTATAGGCCTATGTGCAAGCCAATTCAACTGCCATAATACAGTATGAGTTTCAAATTTGCTGAGCACTATTTTTGCCACAAAACATTTTTTCTACTCCCATGTGATCAAATCAGAACTAAGCTTCAATGCTATATTGATTGCTTTTTTTTCTTCAAAATATTACAGCTTAATTACAAAAATAACATTTGTGTTGTAGCTCATTCTCAGTGCTAGCCCAGAGCATTAATTTAGCCAGTTGAGTTAGCAGAGTATCCTGGGTTGTTGTCATTATGGCTGTACCCACCGGCAGGCGTACGGCCGTACGCACCAGGTGTACCTTGACGAGAGTTTATATATCACGCGTGTTATGTCTTCTATGAATCCTGCGACAATGCTGCGTATTATGTGTCGCCAATAAGATGTGTAAGATGTGTGTTCAAATCACATTTGAGAGAAGCAGACTGTGACTGGGCGCAGTTGAAGCATTGTGTTACAAACACAGACGGTATACTTTTTGCTGCTGTTAGTCTAATCGCAGGCAACCTCCAGTCGCACATGCACCACTAGTTGAATTAGCGAGAACAGCTCCCCAAGTCCTTACAGTGAATTTACCAACAAGTCTGTTGTTGCTGATGATAGAAAATAAAATAACTCAAGTTAATGTGCAGTTGCAAACATAAAACTTACAGGAGTGTTATGTTGATATGGACTAGCAAGAACTCATGGAATGGATAGCTGCACAGACTGGTAGGAAAGCTGATTTCCTTCATCACCATGGCAAATAGTTAAAACAGAATAATATATTTTGTTTGCATCTGATGTCATATTTCACAAAAGAGTAAACATCTATGTATTGTGAGTTTCTATATCCCCCTTATGCTATGGATGTAATGCTAGTAGAAACTCAAAATACATAGATGAAAAGAGGACGAAGAGGGATGAAAAGTATTGCTAACTGCTGTCTGACAGTCAGCTAGCTAGCAATACTTTTCATCCCTCTTCGTCCTCTTTTCATCTCACACTTTTAACTACATGTTAGCTAGTAATGTAGGAGCCGTCTTTCGTTAGCTGTGAACATTCTAGATTAACTTTGATGTTGGAAATGTGAAATGTTTTAATGTTTTATGGCAGGGCGCTTCACTGGTAATCTGGCATATAGGGCATTTTCCTGGTGGGCCAACAGTCCGCAGGACGACGCTTTTGTATTTATTTTTGCACTTAGAAACTTGCCCACAATTTAGATGGGTAAGTCCATTTGGTGCATCTTAAAAATGTAGACCACATGCTTTGCTTTGGGTTTAGAAACTTGGGTTAAAAACGTATAGCTGTCACTTGCACAGGACACTGCAGGAGTAACACATATCATATCTCTCAAAGTTTTTTGAAGTATTCAAAGCTCTCACTCACTCACTCACTCACGCACAGGCGCGCACACATGCACACACACACACACGACTTTAACTCAGGTCACATTGAACCTACAGCCTAATGATTTTCTCTTTGTGTGTACATGGACTGTGCATTTTACATATATTTAGGTATTTGTGTAGCATACATAAGTGTAATGTTATTTGATTTCTTTATTATATAATGGTTATATCTTATTTTTCTGTCCTTATTTATTTATATGTTGTTGCAAAGTGCTGAAATAGATCTAATTACTTTAGTACTATTTAAATCAAAATATTGTTTATGTAGAACAGCTATCACCGGGGTGTTCCAGTGTGCTCATGATTGATTGATTGATTGATTGACAACACATCAGTTTTTTCTTTAAAAGAAACGCTGTTCTTCCTGTGGTCAAACACATCATATATTCTTTCTTACATTCTTTCTTTTTTCTGTTTTTACAAATCACAATCATACAACATAGGACAAAAACACAGGACTCACACAAAAAGCAAAAGAAAAACAAACACAAAAGAGGAATTGAAGGCTTGTCACTCATAAAGGTTAGGCCTATACGTTATAGGTTATACGTTGGTTCCATTTATCTTCTATAGAGGGCAAAAAAGATAAACACAAATGAATAGGGCACATCCAAGAAGTAAAATAATCATGTGCTTTGTATGAACAAATACAATAATTTTGTTTTAAAGCCTTGTCATTGTTTTCTTTAGTAAAAACAAAATTAGGTAGAGAATTCCATGCAACCATTCCTCCATAATGCAGTGTTCTTTGTCCAGCCCCTGTTCTGTACGCAGGTAACAAAAAATCTTTTCTTAAAATGATTGTAAGGTGTTAACAAAATTATTGTAAGATGTTTACTTTGTTTTAACTTGATTGAACAATATTTATGGTGTATAATAAACAGATAATTCATGAACATTTTGATTCTTCATAGGTACATGTGGTGTATTCTGTGACTGCAGTCAGGCTGGCTAATGCCATTATGCAACCAAATAATCATGTATACTTTGTATGAACAAAGAATGCAACAATGTATTTTTGGAAATTACTGGATTTAATTTTGGTCCTGATGCTTTGTATTTTTTATGGTGAAATCCAAACATGATCGTACAATTACTTAGCAAATGTTCAAGAGCTACAATTAAGATTATACAGTCAATCCGGAAAGTATTCACAGCGCTTCACTTTTTTCACATTTTATTATTTTACAGCCTTATTCCAAATGCTACAAATGAATCTCTGTTGTCAAAATCCTACACAAATTATTCCATTATGACCATGTGAAAAACAAGTTGTCTTGACCGTTTTGAACATTTATAAAAATAAAAAACAAAGAAATCATTTTTACAAAAGTATTCACAGCCTTTGCTTAATACTTTGTAGAACCACCTTTGGCAGCAACTATATTCATTTTTTCATTTCGAAATCAAAGGGGATTAAAAGGGAGGTCATCGGTGTGTGTTTCAACCTTTCAGTATATTGAAATTGTACATTTTGAGTCTGCACCTGGCTAAAATAGATGGGTGTGAGTTTTGAATGAAATCCTATGGAGAGTATCATGATCTGCTTCTGTAGTCACAGTGCATGTTGACATGCATGTTTCTTTAGGTGTAATTCAGATTTCCAATGTTGACGGCATCTATACATCGCCAAACCACGTCAGTCCCACAACCATGCTTGACGAGCCAGATGATGCACTTTTTGTGTAAAACTCACTTGTTTACCACCACACATGCTTGACGCCATCTAAAGCAAATTTGTTTATCTTGGTCTCAAGAGAGATGAACAGACCAAGGATATGGATCACTGGAACCATGTTGTGTGGTCTGATGAGACCAAAATAAACAAATTTGCTTTAGATGCATGTGTGGTGGTAAACAAGTGAATTTTACCAAAAAAAGTGCATCATCTGGCTAGTCAAGCATGGTAGTGGGAGTGGATCTATGAATGCTGTCAGCATTGGAAAGCTGAAGAAGCATGCATGTCAACATGCGCTGTGACTACAGAAGCAGACCATGATACTCTAGGATTCCATTCAAAACTCACACCCATCTATTTTAGGCAGGTGCAGACTCAAAATGTACAATTTCAATGTAGGCCTACTGAAAGGTTGAAACACACACCAATGACCTCCCTTTTAATCCCTTTTCATTTCGAAATGAAAAAATGAATGTAGTTGCTGCAAAAGGTGGTTCTACAAAGTATTGAGCAAAGGCTGTGACTTTTTTTTACTTTTGTAAAAAATTTCTTTGTTTTTTATTTTTATACATTTTCAAAACTGTCAAGACAACTTGTTTTTCACATGGTCATAATGGAATAATTTGTGTAGGATTTTGACAACAGAGATTCATTTGTAGCATTTGGAATAAGACTGTAAGATAATAAAATGTCGAAAAAGTGAAGCGCTGTGAATACTTTCCGGATTGACTGTACATTTTAAATGGATTTAAAACAAACAAACAAACAAAAAACGGGTGGATAAGGATATTACTCCGGTTTGCTGTTTTTGGAGGTTTCACCTATGTGTCGCTACATTTAGAGGTGATCTAACAAAAGCCTGCAAGTCTAGTATTCCTTTATTATTTACGCTTTAATATGAACCCATAGACATCATCCTTGCGTCTTACATTGACCCTCCATTGACTCTTTCACTTTAAAGTGATACTGTCCCATTGTTGGAAATAAGCTTATTTTTTTACCCTTGAGTTAAATAATAGTGTTTTACCATTCTCCTATACTTTCAATCGTTCTCTGGGTATGGCGGTGCAAATTTTACCACCAAGCTAGCAGTTAACATTGAGTCCTATGAGACCAGTTAGCCGCCAGGTGGTCTCATAGGACTCAATGTTAACTGCTAGCTTGGAGGTAAAATTTGCACTGTCATACCCAGAGAACGGTGGAAAGTACAGGAGAACGGTAAAACCCTATTATTTAACTCAAGGGGAGTTGTAAAATAAGCTTATTTGCAAAAATGGGACAGTATCACTTTAAGCATTTGGGGGGTTAGAAGGATTTGCTGAACCTCGTACAGTGAGATGGCGCTTTATCTAACATGAAAATTAAGTTGTTCTTCCCTGTGTTTTGAAGAACAACTTTTTATTTCCATGTTCGATAATGCTCCATCTCGCTGTACAAGGTTCAGCACATCCTTCTTACTGCCCAAACGCTTCAAGAGAAAACGATCAATGGATTGACTATCTCCTGACCTTATCCACACTGAACACCTCTTGTAGGTGCTCAATCAGTGGCTCTATGTAGATAGAAAGCAATGCACAAGTAAGGGGAAGTTGGAACTTCGTACTCAACAAGTTACAGTATGTCTGATTTAGACAGTTCTACAAAGGGATAACACGTTTTAACTTACAACCCGGCTGCGTCCTACTGTGTCGCGTCCAGCTGAGTGGTGTTGTTTACTCGAATTTAAACGGTGTCACCCTGAGAATGGTTGGAGTTACGTTTTTGGCTTTGTCATGTAGCATTATTTTACGTAGGCTAGTTGATTAACGTAAGGCCGACACATCTTTTCTATCGGTTCTATGTTATACATAGCTTGAGCGACATCATATTTGTATACTACAATATTGATTTCTGCCTTCGATTTTAATGTTAAAGTCATAAAGTGTCAAACTAAAGAGAAGTCTAAGATTGTTTTTTCACTCACTGGTAAGGGCAAGCTGATGCACGGCATTCTGGGTAGTAGTTAGCGACAGCACCCACTCAGCTGAGCGAGACGGAAAAACAAGGGCTGGTTTTATGTGCCATGCCGTACTTGCTAATCGTAACTCAATAAATGGCGGCCGAGTCGTGCCGTGTTGAGATGTACCGGTAGAAAACAAGCAGTGGAAAAGGGCCTTAAGTATTGTTGAGCCTTAAAGGGACACTGTGCGAGATTTTTAGTTGTTTATTTCCAGAATTCATGCTGCCCATTCACTAATGTTACCTTTTTCATGAATACTTACCACCAGCATCAAATTCTAAGTATTCAATTTGACTGAAAAAAATGCACTTTTCATACATGAAAAGGGGGATCTTCTCCATGGTCCGCCATTTTGAATTTCCAGAAATAGCCATTTTTAGCTGCAAAAATGACTGTACTTGGACCATACTAGAAAATATTTGTTTATTACTTAGTTAACTTTCATGTAAAGATCAAATTTGGCAATAGGCAGCCCAGTTTCAATGAGCAGCATACAGTAGTTGCAGTACCTTTTTTGACCATTTCCTGCACAGTGTCCCTTTAAAGTAATACACAGTTATAGACAGTCAGCTTCAATTCCAAGACCATGTGGACCATACATTCAAAAAAGGTAGACAGCGCCTGGCTCTCCTGACTCAACATCGTGGTATGGGCACCTCTCTATCAAACAAAAGAACAAACTGGCACAGATCGTCAACCAGGGGTTCGTTTCTCGATTCTTGTCGTTGCTAACCGTCTTAAGACCGCCTTAAGACCGTCTTAAGACTGTCTAACCGTTACCTTGGATTTAGTGGTGAGCGTAGCTGTCGAGAGAGAGTTGAGTCGCTCTTACGAAGGACTTTGCTAACGACGATAGCAAAGACGCTTTCGAGAAACGGACCCCAGGCTGGAAAGATCATTGAATGTAAACAGCTGCAACTTCCACACTTGCACACACAGGCTCTAACAAAGAAGGCTCAAGTCTACCTGGATCCTACTCACCCTCTTCACTGTGCTTTCCAGATGCTGCTATCTGGACGTAGACTTAAAATCCCAATGGCTTAAAATCCCAAGGAAGAATGGCTACAAGCGGTCATTTGTACCATCAGCTGTGGCTATTCTAAACAAGAGCTGGTCATAGTAACAGAGTAGATGCTCTATGTCAGGGCTGTTCAAATGGCGGCCCAGGGGCTAGATGCGGCCCTTGGACAGCAAGGCTCTGGCCCCCCACTAGGTTAGACCAAATGGAAACTTTTAGAGATAAAAGTACAGGTTCTGTATTGAGCCAAAACGAGCCAGGAAATGCAAAATCTAAGAAATGCAAAAATTTCTAGGGGAACACCCCCAAACCCCCCGCCTCAATGAACTGTCCCGTATTTCTAACATTGACAGTTGGCAACCATAATATACATATTCCATGTTCGGCCCCTTTGATGGGAGAAATTCGAAAAACTGGCCCTCTGTGACATTTAATTGAATAGCCCTGCTCTATGTGTTCCTCAATATTTTTTTTATGTGATCAATGTTTTGTATTATTTTTTAATACATCACAGAAAAACAAAACAATCAAGACAACGATAAAGGACAACAATCAGCATCTAACTGTATTAATGTTGTTGTGACAAAGCATGAGAAGTTTTCCATCTGTGTGCAATTCATTTTTTAGCGGCAGTTTGGGCGACAAAGAGCCAGCGTTGCTGCACTAGGGAAATGTCCAGCTCACTGAAATCATTTAGTAAAAGAATCCTTGGGGAGCAAGGGATGGTGTGGTTAAGAATAGGAGACATCTTTTGAGAAACCATTTCCCAAAACATTTGTACCCCAGGGCAATCCCAGACCATATGTAGAAATGCTCCTGTGGCTCCAGAGGAGCACAGCTCGCATGTGGGTGATTGTTTTCTTTTCGTGTGAAATAATTTAAGAGGAGTGGTATAGAGTCTGTGAATGAAGTTATAATGAATCATCTGATGGTTAGGGTTACGTAATGATAACACTATCTTTGACCATACTGTTGGCCAATTGATAGTGGAAGGTGTGATAGACAGGTCACGGCTCCAAAGAGCATCAACTTGTAAAGGCTTTTCCAAACATTTGGAAATGTAGGTATAGAGATTAGAAATCAGATCTTTGGTGGATAAAAAAATATTTCGTATTGGGTGACATTCTAGTTTCTCTCCCCAGGGGACCCCGTTTGCAAGGAGAGCACTACGAATTTGTAGGTAGAAAAAAAAAAGAAGTACCAGGTAGGTCGTAGTGGGATTTTAGGTCTTGAAAAGATCTTGGTGTATTATCTGATGTAATGTCAGAGAGGGTATTAATCCCTTTGTCACTCCACTGAGGAAATGCCCCAAACAGAGATCAAAGTTATTGAATAACAGAAGGTAGGAATATTTCAGGTGGGTTTGGAATAAGATTCTACAGTTCTCTAAGTGGCAATGAGGTGTGAAACAATGGTACCAAACTTGGATCTACACATTTTAAGAGGAATATTAGAATGAATTAAATCCTGAAGCCTGTGTGGTTTGACCAAGGTTTCCTCCAAAGGCCGCCATGCCACTTGTGCACCCGTATTAAACCAGGTACTGAGAGGTCAAAGAGTTGGGGCCCAGAAATAAGTGTTCAAAATGTGGGATCCTAAGACCACCAGAGATTTTCCGTCTTTGAAGTGTAGATATTTTAGATTCTTGGACGCTTTCCTCTCCACACATAGTTGCACAAAATTCTATGTAATTTCTCCTAATGACCAGCAGGGGGAGGAAAGGGTAACATGGTACTGCAGAAGTTGATATTCATTTTAATAATTGAGACTCGTGCGCTAAATTTGTTGGGAATGGAAATCCATTTTGCCAAATCATTTTCCACCTGCTTAACTATGCACGAATTTACACTCCCAAATTTGACATGTAGACAAAGGCCTATTTGGATGAAGCAGAGACAACAGTTTTTAGACTCAGGGTGTTTGGTGTTCAACAGAGGATAATGTTACTTTTTTATCATGCTGCTGTTGAGAATGCACCACTCTATACAATCCAGTGAAGTGTGCAGACAATTTGTGTGTGTGTGTGTGTGTGTGTGTGGGGGGGGGGGGGGGGGGGGGGGTCATGTGGATCTTACAGGATTTAGAGGCTAGTATTTAATAGCTGCAAATTGTCACATGCTTTTGATTTGCAAGATTTTGTACTGTAGATGATCATGTCAACATTCCCACAGTACATTGTGATAAAAGGGCTTTTTTGTCCAGTAGGACAAAAAAAAATTAGGTCAATTGCTCCCATGGAGGTCAATTCTTGTTGATGTTAACTGAGTTGGGTTTAGGCATGTTTCCACTGTTGCTATGGTAAGGGAAAGATTTTGGTAAGTCCATCTCTATATTATTATGGGTAGAGCATGGTCATCAAATTGTGGTTTAGAGGTATTATCCGGGTATTGTTGGTGTTAGGGAAAAGGTAGGTTTTAGGGGAAAGTTTTTGGTGGAGCCATTAGGCTCTGGGAGCATTGCGTCTAAAAATGCTTTAAAAGTCCAACATGATCTCCAAAAATTCTGTGCTCCTGGACACGGATGGTAGGGGCACAAAATCCGTGTCCAGGAGCACGGATTTTGCCAAAATTCCGTGCTCCTGGACACGGAATTGTTTTCCGTGCTCCTGGACACGGAATTGTTTTCCGTGATAGACACAGAGAAGTGCTCTCTCTATAGGCTATTTCTCAGGATTTTTCTTATTTCAAATATTTTTCTAAAAAAAAAAACATTTCCTACTGACAGGTTAAGGTTAGGGATTGTTTTGGTCTGGGCACAGCTAGTTTTCTTTCATTCATTATGGGTGGAATTCTCCCACCCGCTTAATAGGCTAGTGACAATGGCCTCAACATTTTGAGACACCCCAACCGGAGGTAGAGCAAAACCCAATAATGTTTTTCCTCATCTCTAAGGTGTCCCATACATGAAAATGATTCTTGGCCAAAGTGATTTTAATGCTAAGCCTAAAATTTTTACACATTTCCATATGCACCTCCAAACAAAAAAAGCACCCAAAATGTGACTTCTCCGTATGGGAGTAGATATACAAAAAATCTCTGAGAGCTTTGAGAATTGGTATGCTTGTGCCCAGGGGCTACCTGCACCAGATAGAAGTGGTTGTATTGGACCATCTTGATGTATGAAGGAGATATAGGCATTTAATCACACACCTAAAATAGGCGGAAAATGAAAAAAGTGATATTTATACAGAATGTCATCATTTACATTGTCATTGCTTTGTCAGGGAATGTCATATGCACACTTATGATATCTTGATGGAAAGGTGAGATCGTTCTGAATCCAGCAATATCTCATATGTATATATTTTTCTGAATATTAAAGATGGCATATCGTTCAATGTATGAGGTGCCCAGAATTTAAAAAAATCAAAAGGGAGTTACAGGACCTATTTCAATGCACTTAAGTGGTGACAGGAATGCTCACAATTGTATTACAGTAGGCTATATTACTTCAAATAAACTTATTATTAGTGTGTGGTGCTATAGATTATGCTTGAATGAAGAATCAGATTAGGGTGAAAATATATGTATCACTAGTGTGTATTTCTTGCACATCTGTAGGTATTGTTAAGCTGGAAAATGCAGTGACTCCACCTACTTCCAATGCTTTGCAACTAGCTCATCAGAATATTGCATCACTCCTTTCAGGTAGATATGATAGAGGAAGGGGAAATAGAGTGGATGTTATTCAGAAATCTTGTATCTTCCACAAAGTGAAGCTCTCCAGTTCTTCTCCCATGAAAAAGCCAGCTATATTTATATTTCTTGCATCTGTAGGCTATTGTGAAGCTGGAAAAGATGAGATTGTGCTGAATCTAACATTAGCTAATATGTATACAGTGAGGAGAATAAGTATTTGATCCCTTGCTGATTTTGTTGGTTTGCCCACTAATAAAGACATGATCAGTCTTTAATGTTAATGATAATATGTATTCTAATATGGAGAGACAGAATATCAAAAAGAAAATCCAGAAATTAACTCTAAAGAATATATAATAATTGATTTATATTTAATTGAGGGAAATAAGTATTTGATCCCCTGCCAACCATTAAGAGTTCTGATCCCGCAGATCAAATGGCACTTCCAATCAACTTGTTATCTGAATTGAACACACCTGTTAATAGTAACCTGCACAAAAGACACATTGAATCTGCAGAATCAGTCCATAGAATCAGTCAATCAATCAAACTAAACTCACCAACATGGGACAGACCAAAAAGCTGTCAAAGGATGTCAGGGACAAGATTTTAGAACTCAATAAGGCTGAAATGGGCTCCTGGATATTAAAGAGCAAACTGTTGGTGCATTTCTTCCCAATTTTAGGACATACAAAATGATCATCAATCATCAATCTGAGGCCTGTCTCTGGTTCCATACAAGATTTGACCTTGTGGGAATTTAATAACCAGAAAAAGGAGATAAAGCACCTTAAAACTGTATGGGAGGAGCTAGGAAATGATCTCAAGGCAGCTGGGACCTCAATCACTAAGAAAACTATTGGAAACACTTGATACCACAGCGGATTAAAATCCTGCAGTGCATGTATGGTACCCCGGCTTCAGAGGGAACCTGTTCAGGCTCACCTGAGGTTTGCCAATGAACGTCAAACTGGATTAGGATATGATTGGGAGGTGCTGGAATCAGATAACACCAAAATCAAACTGTTTGGCATTAACACAACTGTATATGTTTGGAGGAATAGAAATGCTGCCTATGATCCCAAGAACAACACCTTCTCCAACATCATAAATGAAAGTGGAAACATTATGTTTTGAGGTTGTTTGCCTGGCCAAGACACAGGACAACTTCACATCGTCAAGAAATGGATGGAGGGAGACAATAAACGTACAATGTTGCATGCCAACCTCTTTCCCACCACCACTAGACTGAAGGTGGGTCATGGATTTGCCTCCCAAAATGATAATAATCCATAACATACAGCCCAAGCAACGAAGGAGTAGCTCAAGCAGAAGCACATTAAGGTCATGAAGTGGCCTAGACAGTTTCCAAACATTAACCCTATAATAATCCTGTGAAGGGAACAGAAGTTCCCATTTAGCAAGCTACAGTCATACAACTTAAGTGATTTAGAGATGATCTGCAAAGAAAAGTGGACAAAAATCCTTTCTAATATACCCACAAACATTGTCATTAACTGAAAGAAACATCTGATCTCTGTATGTGAAAACAAGGGCTTTGCCACCAAGTATTTTGTCTTTTTTGACTAGAGGGGTCAAATACTTATTTTCCTCAATGGAATACAAATCAATTAAAATATATTCTTCAAAGTTGTTTTCTGGATTTTCTTTTTGATATTCTGTCTCTCTATATTATAATACATTTTATCATTAACATTATAGAATGATCATGTCTTTATTAGTGGGCAAACCAACAAAATCAGCAAGGGATCAAATACTTATTCTCCTCACTGTATATATTCTCAACATTGATGATGGTACACCGTTCAATACATAATGTGTCCAAAAAAGAAAGAAAATGAACCAGTCCATATATAAAAGTTCAAAGGCTGGTTCATTAATTAACCGTAGTGGTGCTCTGAAACCTAGTATATATTTAAGTATAATATTATTAACCAATACAACACAGTGAGGGAACTATATGGTATAAGGATATTTGTTCTTAAAACTTCCTTACCATAATATAGCGTACCAGATACACTGCACCAACATACCACTGATGTATACAGGTATCGTAATGGCATTGATAAACCTAAATCAATAAAATCGATCAATCAATCAAAGTACATCATGATACAAAATTGCCATTCAATGTCCTAATGATTAGAGAAAGAGAAAAGAGAAGAAAGAATGCATTGTGTACTGTACTGTATCACTTAAGGCAGATGAGAATAAACCTTTTCACATTTCTTTTTAAAATAAGATACTATCGGGGCAGTTCTAATTTGGACAGGAAGCTGGTTCCAGCATTTTGCATAATGACTACATGTCATCTCACCCTGTCTAGATCTGGTCAGTATAGGGAATTTAAGTTCATTACATTTCCCTGACTCTTTTATCCAATGGCTACATTCAGTGTGTGTGGAAAATACAGAGTGCAGGCTTATACTGTATATAGGGTTATAAGAGTTGAGCATGAAGATAAATACTCCTAGAAGATATGTGTATGATATGTGTGATATGTGTGTTTTAAGCTTCTTAAAAGTTGAGGGGGATGACCAAACTCTTGTATCAGCTAGTAACTTGTCAGACCATTGGGATTACCTTGTCAGAGGCCAAGGCCAGACTGTTGGTGTTACAGTATTGCGAAGCAACATTACGTTTTAGTGCAGCCTCAGATAAAATGAAACAGTTCCTTCCAGGAGAGAACTGCACTCAAGGTACAGAACCTGAGTGGCATATTGGGTCAGGTACCATCTGATTTTCTGTATATTGAACAGTGCAAAAGAGCATCAGTAATTTAAGCTGTGTTTTCAGAAAAGATGGGCAGTCATAAATAATAACGCCCAGGTTTATGTAGCGTTTTCTGGGGTAACAGTGGTTGACCTCATGTCTTGCTTGATATAATGGCAGATGATGGTGGTGTTGCTTCATCCATGTGGCCAGGTCTGAGAGACAGGCAGATAGACACATAGACATTGCAAAAAGGCGGAACCAAGACAATGCATTAGAGCATTATAACACCCTAATTTTCCCAGCTATTTATTGTAATTCAAGTTGTAGACATTGAATGCATAGCTTGAAATGGTACAAAGGTAATTCGATATCTAGAGGTGAAAGAGATGTTCTGAGTTATCTCGCTGGACAGACAGGTGTTTATCATCAACATAGCAGGGAGCAGGGTGAGTGGACAACATTGCCCAGTGAGATGAGATAAAGATGGCAAAGACAGGGGGGGCTAGCACAGAACCTTGGTACCCCTGAGAGGATTTGAGTTGAGGGGTCTTGACCACAAGGAAACTTGACCATGGCACATTAAAGGAATGCCCAGTGTGGTCTACCTCCGATGCCTTGTTCCCAATTAATTGTATTAAGCCTACATTTAGCAAATGGACCAGGATAGATAACGTCATTACTCTTCTGACTTGCACTTTGGTTGGCCCTTTCTTCCAGGTCCAGCCAAACCATTTGCTTAGCTGTAGAATATGATGTGGTTGCTGGATTGAAGTCTAGTGTATTTGACACACTCTTATTTCCCTTAGTTTAACAAACATACCCTACTCTTACCTTTCCTCCTATTTGCCAAAAATGATTTGCCAAAATTATATTGTAAAAATAAAACGATCTGCTACCGGATGAAGAAAAGTGTGAGACATCATAGTTCTTTACTTGGTCAATCCAGCCATATAGTCATCAGATGACATGGATAAGTTAAATGAAATGTCACCAGTAGGCTACAGATATGGTGCTTTATGACTTCAACATTTAATGGCAGAAAGTGGGTTAATCAATTTAAAATAAAAGCTATGAAACAAATAATTCACTGAATTCAATTCACTAACATGTGACATGATGGTATTAAGAGTGTAGTGGAAAGCGCACACATTCAGCAGATAAGCATCAGCAGGTGCCAAATCAAAAAACTTCTTTAGATCTATGATCAAAATGTTGCTCCAAATAAAGTAAGTCTTTTGCAAGCAGTGTGCAGATCCTTTCCCGCTCCTACATGATGGTATTAAGCCACACCTGAGTGATGTCAGGTAATGCCTGAGTGAACCTAATGAAGAAGCTGTGCATGGATCTATGAACTTTTGAATTCACTGAATATGTTTGCTATTCCCCTCCCTGTTTATTTCAGTAGGCTCATGAAATAAAAGGCCTTTGCTTCCTGCTGTCAGGCTTTGGTAATACACATACCATTTGTATGTAAACATAAATCATTGCTCCTTCCAGGAACAGTCTTTATTTATCACACTACCACCACCCAGCACCTCCTCCCTCCCTCCTCTCTATAATCACAGCAGACCTGGTTAAAGCCCATTAACTGGATAGGACATCACCAAGACTGCTAAAGACCTGTGGTGCTGAAGTGGCTGAGCTGCTGGAATATTTATTCAGCCCGAGTGTACATCTTAGTAAGCCACCAACTCTGAACACATTATGCCTTATCCCGGTCCCGAAAAAGCCACATCCAAAAGAGATAAACGAATTAAACCAAGAGGCCCTCCCTTCACACAGCATGAAGACAATGCTGTTACATACACTCAGACAGCAGTAAGTCATGCACTGGATCTAGTACAGTTTTCATGCCAGGAGAAGGTTGGAGTGGATAATGCCATCACATACCTATTGCACAGGACATATAGTCATGTTCCTTTACTTTTCCAGCGCTTTCTACAACATCCAACCCTCTATTGGGAGAGAAGCTCCTGGGTTTGGATACCCTCCTTGTGCACTTGATCAGGGACTACCTAACAGAGTGGCCACAGTTTGTCAAACTGAAAGATTGCCTCTTGGACTCTGTAATATGTGGTACTAAAGCAGCCTGGGGAACTGTGCTCCCTCCTCTCCTGTTCACTTTGTACACATCGGACTTAACATATTTACAACACAGGCACATACCACATGCAGACATTCTTGGATGATAATACAATTGTAGGCTGTATTAAGGCAGGAGGGAATACAGGAGTACAGGGCTTTGCAGTGGTGTAATGCAACCTACAACTCAACACTAAGACCAAGCAGATGAAGGTGGACTAAGCCCGCTCTGCAACCATCTCCATTGAGGTTGATGAAGTGGAAATTGTAAGCACATCTAAGTATTTCAGGGTTTAACAAGACAACAAACTGGACTGCTCAGCCAAAGATGCAGTTTACAAAAAAGTACAGTATTGGCTATACTTCTATACTTCTTATACTGCTATAAACACCTTAATATGTTCTATGAGACTGTTGAAGCCAGTATGTGTCCTTTTCTATGCAGTGGTGTGCTGGGGAGGGAGCACAATGAAGAGGGGGTATTGGGTGTCTTGAAAGACTGATAAGGAAAGCTGGCTCCTTCATGGAAGGAGAACTGGAGACCTCTACTTCGTGGAAGATATAAGATTTCTGAACAAACTGAATAACATCCACTACCTCTACCTGAAAGGAGTGATGCAATATTCTGATGAGCTAGTTGCAAAGCATTGGAAGTAGGTGGAGTCACTGCATTTTCCAGCTTAACACTGTGCAAGGAATTAGATAGATAGATAGATAGATAGATAGATAGATAGATAGATAGATAGATAGATAGATAGATAGATAGATAGATTTAGATATAGATATATGTATATATGTATATACATACACTAGTTCATTCAATAATAAGTTTATTTGAAGTAATATACTGTAATACAATTGTGAGCATTCCTGTCACCACTAAAGTGTATTGAAATAGGTCCTGTAACTCCTTTTCGATTTTTTTCATTCTGGGCACCTCATACATTGAACGATATGCCATCTTTAATATTCAGAAAATATATACATATGAGATATTGCTGGATTCAGAACAATCTCACCTTTCCATCAAGATATCATATGTGTGCATATGACATTCCCTGACAAAGCAATTACAATGTAAATGATGACATTCTGTATAAATATCACTTTTTTCCATTTTCCGCCTATTTTAGGTGTGTGATTAAATGCCTATCCCCTTCATACATCAAGATGGTCAAATACAACCACTTCTTTCTGGTGCAGGTAGCCCCTGGGCACAAGCACACCAATTCTCAAAGCTCTCAGAGCTTCTGGTAATTTTCTGCATGTTTTTTTGTATATCTACTCCCATACGGAGAAGTCACATTTTGGGTGCTTTTTTTGTTTGGAGGTGCATATGGAAATGTGTAAAAATTTTAGGCTTAGCATTAAAATCACTTTGGCCAAGAATCATTTTCATGTATGGGACACCTTAGAGATGAGGAAAAACATTATTGGGTTTTGTTCTACCTCCGGTTGGGGTATCTCGAAAACGAAGGCCTTTTTGGGCCCATTGTCACTAGCCTATAAGTCAAAAAAAGCGCGCAACAGCGCCTCCGAGCTTACTCAAGCCCGTGAGTAAACGGGGCTTACGCTCGATTTCATCACTTGCGCACTTTGGGTGGGGCCAGGCCAAAATCAGGGAGTTCCCCATGTTAATCAATCCTAAGCAGATTCTCCCGTCCACTTAAAGTGTAACTTGCAGGTTAAACACCACTAAATCTCATTTTAAGAACCTCAATACATAAATTTAGATGTGATATATGTCAAAATACCGAATTATTGCATAAATAACATTTTCAGAAAACTTTGTCAAAAATAAGGCGGCTTCTTTTAAACAAACATTTAGAATCCGCCGTAGATAGAGGGAGTCGCCGCGTTCTACATACATACTAAGCACCGCAGAGAATAGGCCAGATTATAATAGGCTATAGTAGGCTAACACATTTCCAGACCTATAGGCTAAATTTCAACAAGTTAAATGGCTTTAAACAGTGGCAGTATCCACCAGATACCGTCTGAACCATTTTATTAGCCTATTTAAAATAATAATATTTTTTGTAGGTTTCCTCCATGTCAATGCGCTGCAGCAGCGCCATGAGGGTGTGCCAGACCGTTATTAGGCTATGTGGCACTTCATTAGGTTTCAAAATAACATTGTTAACCTAATAGAATGTCTGATTGATATAAACTCTATTTGTGCATATAGCATACCGGTATTTAATTTTATATTTTCGATGTGTTTCCCTCATTGTGGAGATTCTCGGTTGGATCCAGAGTCCTGAGTTGGGTAGGCTAGATGTAGCCAAAATAATCCCCCTCCCCATCACATTGCTATCGCGCACTACCGCCACCACCGACTGTTTTTATTGCCCCAGTTTGCACAGTAAGATTGTCATTATTAGGGTATGTCACATTACTTTTTTGGAGTTTATTAACGCTGCTGTGCTGGCCTATAGCCTAGAAACTTGACTGTGACTTTATGGCGCTTCGTTTTTGTCGGGAAAAAAAACGATAGGCCTATGCTTCCGAAGCATAACCTGACGGTGGTTTTGAACTGCTGAAGAGAGTGAACTCTTTCTCCAGGCCTACATAGCATATCCACATTTCCATCTTTTTTTTCTGAAGTTGAGGACTGCTTCGTACCTCGTCTGTCAGTACTAACTGAATCCCTTCCGACGTTGTGTCTTTTGCGCATGGAGGGAACAGTATGCCAAATTGGGTCGTAGCAATGTTTTAACTAACCTATATGCAGTAGGCCTACCCTACACTCACGAGGGATGACCAGGATTTGAAACAGGTTTGATTCTTGCGGCGATTGCTGATAGCCAGCTGGTCCAGCGGTGGATTGCGTGTCGTAACCCTATAAAACCAGGCGAGACTCGGTCTTGCAGACAACATTGCTCTGCGAGAAAGATCATCCCTGTCTTCCTGGCGATTCATCCCCTTTGTCATCGTCCCTCTTTTCCTGTTAGTAATTTGGACCTGGCATGTTTATCTCCGTAATTTGTAAAACCGGCAATCAAACGTGCGCGCAGCACTTTACAAAGACGCAGGTATCCTCTCTATCAAAGGAACGCTTTCTCCGCGTGTGGTGTGCTAGATTTTCCGTATCCTCATGGATTGGCAAGCCATGTTGGGAGACTTTCAATTCAATTTACTCCTGATTTTGTAGAGATATTATGCTATTCATCAAAATGTCAGGACCACATCAACGTTAGTTTGGCAAATGTAGCCTAACGTTGGCATGCTGATGCAAGGTCGACGGTGAAACAATGACGCATGCAAATAATAATCGCTCTACTTCCCCAATAGCCTACTGAAAATGCCCAGCATGTCCAACGTGTTTTACACATTCAAATAGGCCTACTCCCACTAAAGACATCTCCCAAACTCAACGACGAGTGCTGCCAGTGCACATTTCGCCCCTAGCACCACACACGTGGACAGCTCGCAATGCAAAAATAGGTAGGCTATATAGGTCATATTTGTGCTGGCATTTTTGTTTCAGTTTTGTAACGAGGATTATAGCAGCTGACGACTTGATTTCTTCTAGCCTACGGGAATACTTTTTTAGTTTGGTATAATTACGGACAATGCAAATAACTGTTTTTTGTGACATGCGGACATTTTTGGAGGGAATATAATCGAAAGTCCCGCCGCCTGGTTTATTGTTTTGTGACGTGCCTGTGGATGAGCTTTATTGAAGTTTCATGTAATAGGCCTACTGAGCCCCTCGTGAAACTGTAACGCGCTTCACATAAGAGTAGTGCCGCGGTTTCAGCACCATGGACAGAGGGCGCAAGTCCATTTAGGCGGCATGCCGATACTCCACGGCAAATGCCGTTTCTGGGGAAAAAAAATATTAAAGTAGTCGCTATTTCTAAGTAGCCTATGTAATGGTTTACTTTGAGACTGTTTTAGATTTGCCTATGAAATGCATCTGTCATGTGAAAGCAAAGGAGAGATAGGCTAGATATCGCCCCCCTGTTTATAATCGCAAATTACGCATGGCCACAGACAGCGCGGAGACCCAGAACAGTTTAATATTCTAGATAAACCGATAGACCCGCTGATGTGTCTTTTTAAATACACAATGCACAAACACAGTAATAGACCATTTTCAATAGCCCACATACAATATAACTGTCCACTTTTCCCAGCCTCTCTACTACAACCAAAATGGTTGGTAAGCCTACATCCACAAGCGAGAGCTGAGCCAGAACTTTAGTTGGACTCCCTCTATCTATAAATTCAACCTAAACATTACCCTTTAAGCGTGTTTGCCTTTACGCGCATCAAAGGGCTGTCGTAAGGTCGAGCGCCACTATGAGGTAAAATGTAATATTGCATTTGATGCTCGCTTGGCTCGCATTTTGAACATGTTACACGGTATGCTTTGTTGATGTTCCTTACCGTCAGCGTGAGTCCAAATTGTAATTCATTAGTTCCACATTTCATCCTACATTAATTGAGACAAAATATGACCAGCTGCTCAGAACATGTTCTCATATCGATGAACTTACAAACAAAAGCAGGTAATTAATTAATCAGTATGAGGATCATCATGTTGTCTGGACGGTAACCAAAACCAAAAACACCTCGTTGCAGGTTGCACCATGCGCACAAGTAGGCTAAATTGACAAGGCACGTCAGACTAAAGACCGTTGTTCCAGTCGTCCTCACAGCCACCTAAAGTATGCCTATTCAAAAACAACCTTCACCATTTTTACTATGTTGTAGCCACGACGTTAAGTAAAGGGTTCTTATTTCAACTCCTCCACTTTTGTGATTTATTGGAACTCGTGCATGCATGCAGTGTTTCCCATACATTGAGGAAACTATGGCGGCCCGCCATAGTTTAAATTTGGCCGCCATAGTTTACGAAAATGTAAAAAAAAAAAAAGAATTTTTATTTTTTATTTTTTTTTAACTTTTTTTTTTTTTTTTAAACGATATCCGTTTTTGTTAAAAACGATTTGAATTACGATTTTGAATTTCCTTCGCATTTTCCTCCTGGAGTAAATACATCCTATAGACTCTGTATTGGTTAGATAAGTAGTCCCACGGTAACACAGAATGAGGGGAAAGCATTAGGAAGTGACCGTAAGGGGTATTACAGTTGATTCATGTGTGCACACGCGTAACATCGGGTGAGTAACAGAACATGTGCGCAACGATGCGTTATGACACGCCGATATGCGAGGATCTTCGTCCAAATCGCTAGTCGCATGCATCATCGCTAACTGCGTTTACATCGCGTGCCGCGTGTAAGGGAAATGTTAGTTGTTGACATGTATGGAATTCACTTCAATTTGTGCTGTTTCTTGCTTCAGTTGTGGACAAAACGATTGGCCAAACTCACAATAGAAAGCCTTTGCTGTGCTACTGTCCCAGAGAGCTGAAAAAAAAAACCTTCATAGAAGAAGTCACACTTAACAGGGGTGTTAACCAATCCAATGAGTTCTCTCATTGCTCTCTCTCTCTCTCTCTCTCCTCTCGCTCTCTCTCTCTCTCTCCTCTCCATCTCTCTCTCTCTCCTCTCTCTGTCTCTCTCTCTCTCTCTCATAGTAGCCTACTTTTTACCCATAACAAATGGTGAATTTCTGAGCCCTTTTTAATTTGTAGCCTATACCACTGAAGGCATGATAATGCTTCATCATATTTTAGAAATAGGGCCTATGTGCCTTTTATATACCAAATGTTTATCATTTTGAAATTGTTTCAGTTGTTTATGACTTGTGTATGACTGAAATTATCTCTGCATACTATCAGTGCTGCATTGCTTTGTAAAGATAGGCTATTCAACACACTTTAAAAACACACTGAAAAGATACGGCCATAGTAGCCTACTGAAAACATTTTGTTCATAATAATGGTGATTAATAAATGGTGGTCTTAAATTTTCATACTGACATCCTTGAATTTGACTTGGTAGATCACGGCAGACCATCAACTTCAAAAGTAGATCTTGGTTAAACAAAGGTTGGGCACCCCTGCTATAGAGAGAACCACAAGTGCTTGAAAGACAGGGATCAAAAGTCAAGTTGTTGTAGTTTACTTGGGTTTGGGAGCAATATAAAAAACCTTCAGAGAAGGGACAGTTGGGATGAGTTTACTAACACTCCCGAGGCTTTGTTTTACAGTTGTAATGAGTTTGGTGACAGACCTTCATTGACACAGCAGAGGAGACATCGGGCTGCATATAGAAATTAATGTGTAATGAATGTGAATATAGACATAAATGTGTAATATGTTGTTCAGCCCTTTTAATGGGAGGAATTTGGAAAAAACTGGCCCTGTGACCAGCACCCCTCATGTAGAATGTGTACGCCTACAGATAGGCTATGTGTGGGGGAAAAGGCATAGCCTACCCTCTAAGACCCTTTTTGTCTATGCGTTAACAATTTCACAGTGCTCTTAAATTCTTATCTCTGCTCCTATTTTGTTTTATTATTGTTTCCCAGACCCCTGCATGAGGGACAAATGAAACTGTGTTGTAAACAGAAATTATTCACTGTACTGCATTTTTTGACAATGACAATGTACTACTTATGTAGCCTTATTTCTCAAAATATAAATGGCTGAAATATAGGCCCAGGCCTACAGTTTCTCCATGCGCCAATGTCATACTGTAGTCATTGTTTTGCCGTTTTGCATTTACGCTGCAAGAATACACCCCCCCCCCCCCAAAAAAGGCCCGTGTGAGAAGACACCCCCCCCCCCCCCCCCCCCCCCGAACAAAATAAACCCCGGCTGCCCCCATAGTTTCCAAAATTTCTGTGGGAAACACTGATGCATGTAACCTATTAAACTTTCTGAACTGATGCCCGACATACAAAACCACCACATACTGAGGTAGGCTACAGGTTGTCCTATCTGTTTTTGTAAGGCAAAAAATATTTCCTGAATGTCATTACAGCTAAAAGTAAAAGGTAGGCCTACATATCAGAGCATGTCTTTGGCATTGCGCTTCTGGTCTCGATTACACCCCATCAGCTGCGTGTTTAAGTCCTGGCTTGGCATTGCATGCCCATGTCCAATTAATTCCCATGTCTGCGACAGAATATAAAGTCTCCGTTTTTTCATGACGATCGATTTCCTTGTTTATTCTTCAGCATGCATGTAGCCTAAGTGTAATATGCTGACGGACAGCTGAGATCCACATATTTACAATTATTGTAATGCCACGTTGCTGTACAGAGAAGCGGAGAAACACTTTTAAAAGTCAGCAAATAGGCCTACTATGTGTTTGTTTAACTGTGGGAATGATCAGCATTTTAAATCACTTTTTGATTTCCGGAATTGTCCAGGCAACACGCCAAACTCCATTTTTAACAAAACGTTTAACCCTTTGAGGAGTACCATCACAAATATGTGATTAGAATTTTGCCCAAATTTTGAGTTCTCATTATGATGTCATAATGTCTTTGCGAGATTTTTAACACAGACGTCTATGGGAGCTGTAGAGTGTTCCAGTAAAATTCTAGAAGAACCTCTAGAAATTCCTTACTCCTCAAAGGGTTAATCATGTTTATTATTTCAATCAACCTGTTGCGCACCAAAACGCTCAGCTGAGTTCCCGCCAAAGGGACACATCGCGTTTCCATCTCATTATCCCACCTCCAATACTTGCCTTGTGTTTGTGAAAAGGAGCGGAGGTTAGGTTTTGGAACGCTTTTGCAAGAGGACTTTTGGCACGTGGTTTTAAATTCAAAGTTAAAGTTCAGTGTTGGATCTCAATGGACTGCCGAGGTTTTCACATGGTTGATCAGAAAATCCATGCTCCATAGTTTCTTTGTAGCCACAACTGATGAACTTGGCAGAGACTCATCCCCCCATTTAGCATATATCACGCCTATGTTGGGCTACGCGCTGTTTTTCTGAGTTTAAGCGCGAGGGGTGTGGCGACGTTCCAGAGGGGAGAATACGCGCAAGATAAGACCGCGTAAAAAATGCGTGCGTAAAACCGACTTAAGTGGAGACGGGAGAATTCCGCCCTATATGAATTTGATAGCCTAGCAACCAACTGGAAAAGGTATTTCTCAAAAATATGTCTTTAATGACAGGTTAAGGTTAGGGAATGTTTTGGTCAGGGCACAACTTAAATTGCTATAGCATTATTTTGTTTAGGATTAGCATTTGGTAGGCCTATGTATTTTCTAATGATAGAGTTACACAGTGCTGTGGTAATAGCCTATAGAAAGCACTTCCGTGTGCCCATCACGGAAAACAATTCCGTGTCCAGGAGCACAGAAAACAATTCTGTGTCCAGGAGCACGGAATTTTGGCAAAATCCGTGCTCCTGGACACAGATTTCGTGTCCTTAACATCTGTGTCCAGGAGCACGGATTTTTTGCAGATCAGGCTGATAGTGATGTTGGACCATTGGGCTGTGGGAACAGACACACTATCACTTCCTAGATCATTCAATAATATCAGAGGTAAACCTTTACAGCATGGATTTTCTACAGGGTATACATGATCCTCTTGCCTCATCCATTGCCGTTGTCTGTAGGGATGGGGCAGACACAGATTTATTATTTTAATCCAGAAAAGTGCATGAGTAGTGAATGAGGCAAGGATGAATAAACTTTCCGCTGTTTCAACTGCAAAATTCAAAGTATGACTGAAATTATTGCTGAGAACTGAGCTGTTCCTCTCTTACTGATATTATCTGACGTCTTATTTGTTAAGAATCAATGATTAAAGTGTGTACCAGTACTGCAGCACAGGGCCTAAAACTCTTACAAAAGTGAAACGACTCATTGGCCATACTGTATTGATATAAATTGGCAATGAATATCCTCTCACCTTAATCTGACAAACAGGAAATCATGAAACAGGCTACTGCACGGCACCATTCAAAGGCTTAACAGAGCTAGAGACCATATACATTTCAATATGCGACCTTGCATCCTCCACTTGGGCTTGTGGCCTCACGTTTTGCTGATGCCCCGCCTACATGGAGAAAACAATTAAGTTTCCACGCTGTCAGCCTAGCCAAAACAATTTTTGGGGAACTATGCTTCATTTACCATCCTGTTTGAAAATGACTACAATTGAGCTTTTGTAAAATATTGAAATATAATGCTGTTAGTGATGGCAACTGATGTATTACTTCCTGGTACGAGTCCAAAAGCACGAGTGGAGGACGCAAGGTCGCATATTGTAATGCAGAAACCAAATACTCTGTGGTCACTACACCACATGAAAGGTTATAGCTAATGGCATGTTAAGGGAGTGTGTGAACATGCTTGTGTAGTGATGTGAGTTTTAACATTTTCATCTTTGTGGCCAGCTTCGTGCCTACTGTATATACATGCACTATGCCCCATTACCCCAACAACGGACGTAAAGCTTTGTTTTCTTTTTACCCTTTTTGAGAGTTAGTGAATGCCCTCATCAAATCTTGACAGCTGTCTGCAACCTTGAGAGCAAAGGAAATTAATAAGAACTAAAAGTTAAGGGATTTACTATTTCATAACCAGTCTCAAAGTTGTGGGCCCACCTAAGGACTCTGCTGCAGACATTAATGATGCTTGTTGTTCTCTTGTGATGTTAATCTTATCAGTAGTTGGTATCACCGCTTTCTGGAGTTTTCTGGGCTTTTGGGGGGGTGCCCATATGCACATGCCGATTTTTGTTTAAATCCACACAGAATTGTTTGTGTTACACCTATTAAAATGGTTTCACAACTGAAATGTTTCTCTTTCCCTACTAAACATTTCCCAACAACTCAATTTTAAAAGTTAGTTGGGAGATTTGCCAAATTAAGATATCTGTAAATTACCACAGAATATTTCTGCACATTGCAACTACGAGCCTTTTTGCAGACCCTTTCTGTAGGCTAAACCAAAAAAAAAGTTCCACACTGCATCTCGCAGACTCCTTCAATATACAGAAGCAACCACAAGCATCAAACCTTTTTCAACGTAGTAAAGACTCTCTTTGAAGCTGGACATGTGTCTGCAACCTTGAGAGCAATAGGCTGTTGCATGATGGGAAATAAGTAGACAAGAAAGGGCTTTACCATTTCTTAACAAATCATTGTTGGAGTTGAGACTAAACAAGGACCCCGCTGTGAACATTAATGATGTTTGTTCTTCTCTTGCTGATGTTATCAAGAGTCTCAGTTGGTAAGAATGATAATGAAAATATTTCAGATATGTGGACCAATTTTAGTTATGTGGAATGTATGAATTGTGGTATTAATTGTACCAGAAGAGAATTTGAAGCGGCGATGGTGAGGAAAATGGCATTGCTATTTTACCACTCAATCAGAGAGATTAGATTACTTATATTTTCCATGATATTTATCACATTTGTATTACATTATTCTCATGATGTGTAATATTGTTATATGCAGAGATGTTTAACAAACATTTAAAACAATGTAGGCTCAATATAATGTACGCCGGATGTAGTGCACTATAATGTATGACTAATATAATGTATAACAGTGTCCTGAAGCTCCTTGGTGAAATTGTGAATTTTTGTTGTCGGGTTAGGAGCTGGAGTTCTCTGCGTGGCTACCCAGTCTGCTACATGTCATGGGGTACCAGGACAACCACTGTATTTGCAGGTGCTGGCCAGTGCCTCTAGATGTCAGCTAGTTTTAAAGAGAGTAATGCCGAATAGTGAAATAGCAATTCTAAGATATAAAAAAGCACAGCTTCTTTTCTATGAGGACTTGCCATCAATGAGAGGTAGATGGAACTTCACAGAGCTGAATGGAACGATAACAGTAAACCCATCAACAAAGGAAGATACAGGAACCTACAAAGTACAAATCATCAATGTAAGCAAAGGAGATATTGTTGACAACATCACAATTCATCTGATAATGCAGGGTAAATGTTTTATACATTCATATTACATCATTTGTCAAATAGAAAAATTGAGCACGGGAAGTAAAGGTTTTTGCTAACAGTAATAATATTATTTTTTTGTATAGGCCTACTGTTTTTAAAAGTCCTGATTATAATGTATATGCATTTCCCGCTAAACCATACATTTAGAAATATACTTTAAAAAAATAGACCATTGCTTTCCATTTTCTTTTTACTGGCATCCACAAATATATATATATATATTGGTGCTCCTTCTGTAGATGTATACAGTACCACTCCGACCTTGACTCCTATTACTGCAGAACCCAATCAGACTGCAGCAATTGGTGGTAAGTCTCATTTATCATTTCAATCAAATTGATTGCTCTGGATTTTTTTATTAACATAGCAGCTGTATTTGACACCACTTTTTGCAATCATTTAAAACACAATGAGCTGCACATCTCTATGAAATGTAGGCCTAATATGCAATATTATTATTGTTATTATTATTATTATTATTATTATTATTATTATTATTATTGGGTTGTTGTTGTTGTTGTTATTAATAAACATTTGCAGTATAATGAGTTTGGAAAAACAGTACAGTATTTCCCCTATATATTGTTTTCATTTATTTTAATTTTATTTTTTATTATTAATTAGATACATTGAGTGTATTGGTGGCTGTCTTGATCGGGGGCTGTTTCCTGTGTGTGGCTGTATGTGGAGCAATCTTATACCTGAGAAGAGCACGCTCACACCAGCCAGGTAGGACCAACAGCAGTTAGTGTACTGTATCTGTCAGTCATTTTATTTTAAAAGCATTGACTAAATTAGGTCAAGGAGCAAGGACATTATAAGCAAGGCTCTAGCCCCTGCCCCTTTGATCTTTTATGTCCAAAGTGACCCTTTGACATTGCTCATTTTATGTTTTATGTTGAGGGTGATAATTGTGCACAGCCCAGGCAAAGGTGCAGGACGAAGGCTGACTGAAGCCTTCAAGTGAGGAGTCCATGTATGGTCTATCAGGATGTAATTACAATATTCTTTTAAATACAGTTGACGTGCGATTTGGAATTATATTTTTTTATGGGCCCATTGTGAGACCCTGAGCTCCTGACCCTCTTAAGGTCTTGGCCCAGCCCGGCCCGGCCCAACCTCAAAAGCAAAATCTAAAGGAAAAAAGCAATAATGGTATTACTCTGCTCATTGCTATATGAGTTGCGTTTTGATGGTACTGACTTCGGGGGGTATCTTTTTTTTGCTCACATTATGTTTAATGGAGACAGCAATTAATTTCAGTTCATAGCTTTTATCATTCAATTTGCTTACACTTAGTTTTAATTCTGTATACTGTATTCTGTATACTGTACTCTCAATGGTTAATCATAATTAATTGAGTGAATATCCACCCCATCTGTAAATAGACTGTATTATTGTTACTTAAATAGCAATGATGAATGTGATTTTAGCAGTGTATAAATGTACAGTATATATTCACACACACTAAATATTTCTGTTTATATATACTTCAAATGTGATATTGAAATGAATATGTAAATAATAATAATACATTTGGATTTTGAAATAATATTTCACGAATGTATAAGCACACTTGACTCTGTTCTCTGAAGCTGAGGCTGCTGAGTTGGAGTATGCTGATGTGAGTGTCATGACTCACGTGACTTACCTGCTGCGGACCTCAGACCTGACAATACTTCACCTGTGTACAGAGAGGACAGCGTGTATGCTCAAGTTCGACCTGGACAGTGAGAAGAGGTGCCTACACACTAAGAAATGATCTGTTAAATCAACACAAGTCAACTTTGGGACCAAATACGCACTAGTGTATTGTCTGGAGTCTATGGATGTGAAATTGACTTCCGAACAGTTGAAGTAACACTGTAAATTGTTATTGTGTACTGAACTTTTCTACTTGCTTTGCTTACAGAGAAGGAGGCATTTTAATATTGGTCTGAAGTAATCTGACAGATTTTAGCTGATGGCCAGAAGATATGACCTTTGACCTTGACTTGATTTCCCCAAAAAGTTAATGGGGTCATCAATTGTCCATTGTTTCCTGAAAATGTTGTTTGAATCAGTACTTTAAATTAGTGTGTGAGTAGTTTTGCAAACATTGCTAATGTAACAGACAGCGAGACACCCCCCCCAAAATCCCTACACGTTGAGTAACAGCTCACACTTTACTACAGTGACTGTTAATTCAAACCTGCATTTTTCACTTGTGGACCCAGCTGACCCTATTCGCTTCTGACAGACAAACATTCTGTTATTGCACCACAGTGCATGTAATGTGTATACACACCATGATTCTTCTTTCTTTCTTTCTTTCTTTCTTTCTTTCTTTCTTTCTTTCTTTGTGTAAACTGTGCACACTGCTGTCCTCTAGTGGGTACAGCTGGTAGCACAAATGTCCATTGTCCAAAGTTTATCATTGGGCGCCTCCTGCAAGTAGCTGGATGGAAAGCCGGTCTTGTGCGTTGTAAAACACAACCAGTGTTTAGCTGCGTTTTAAGTTTGACTGATGCGTGCATGTGATCTTCGCGGATTTGGAATATACAGGGATTTCACTTGGATGACTTTGGACGGAGACTGAATCGAGAATGACCACTGGAATACATAGGACCTAAGGTAAAGATAAGTTTGGATTAGCGCTAAGAGTTAGGCCTACTCATTAGGCCTACAAGCGCTTCCCCAAACGGCTCCACAAGCCTACATTCTCTCTCTCTCTCCCTTTCAACTCCCCCCCCCCCCCTATCTTTAGCCTACGTGGCCGAAATATTTTGTTTTGTTTTGTGTTGGTGCTTAGGCCTACTTGGAAAATGAACACACTGCTCAATTAATCGGGACTAAGTTGTATATGGGACATTTTTTGACTGTGGGATTGTGATGGGTATATTGTGAGCCCAGGAACTTGGGTTGATTGCATGACGAACTCTTGACTGGTGTTGATTTATTCCTTTTTTTGGGACTGTGACGCGTGTTAAACCGGTGGCAGTTTCAACTGCCTGGCGCCCAACGAACTAAGATTTATTTATTTATTTTTCAAACCGGTGACAACGTTACAGTATGCACCTGGGTGGTGGGCGTATGTTTTTTTTGTCTTTCACAACTTTATTTGACAGGACAGCTTGAGAGGTGGACAGGAAGCGAATTGGGAGAGAGATTGGCAGGGGTTGGCAAATGACCTGGGCCGGTGTGAAAGCTTTTCCAATACACCCGGAGTCCAGATATGCATTTACGCAATGTTACTAAAATCGCAGCGTACTTGCTTGTCAGAATTGAAGTCCTTGCGTAATTGTCATGTCGCCACGGAATTCAAGCACAGCTGGCTCGAAGGAGCGCGAGAAGGTTCAAACAGTGCTAGGCCTACCCATCAAAACAAATGCTCAAACCTTGTCATTCCATGAAAGCGTAAACAGTACATTGTAATCCCGCGTCTATGAAACAAATAACTGTTTGTACCGTTACAGAAATATATTTATTCAATCATTCTCGTAGCATGAGTAAGATCCCATGTGGCACGGAAAGTTGCCGCAGTGAAGTCAACCCTTTTTTTTTGTTTGTTGAAAAAAGTGGTACATTTGGAGCGCGTCTGGTGCACCATGGAATATTATTTTTAGCGGAATTGCGCACCCCGTCCTCCAAACGTAGCCTACGCTAGGCCACTCGTCATTCAAGATGTAGGCCTAGGCTAGCCCATTTCAGATTTCAGGCATAGTTTTATTTGTTAGCATTTGAAGTTCAGATGCAAAAAAAAAAAAAAAACCCTAAATCAAAAGCTGACCTGCTTCTATAGCTTTTTTTTTTTGTTAGGGAACATCGCTGTTGGTTTGGTTTACATTTATGTACTTGATAATATAACTAGTTAAATTACATACATAGAATTAAAAAGTATGCATTTTTGATAGATTTGTAGGCCTATCTAAAAATGAATTTAGAACATTTGTAGAAAAGGCACTTAGGTGGTTTTGCATCTGAACTCTTCATTTATTAGACTAGGCCTAGGCTACCTAACACCAATATGCTGCGTATGGAGCCAAATTCCCTGCCAATGAAATAGTTGCATTCAAAAGCATGGATAGAAAGGTTTGGAGTCACGTCAAGTGTATTTGTAGCATATTTTAGGCGCCATAGTAAAATTAGGCTATATAGCCTAGGCCTATCCTATGGGCATAATAGTCTTTAGCCTATTCCTCCTAAACATTTTGGAACAATAGATTACGATTTCACACAGCCTATTCTGCTTGGCTTTGGGTGACAGATGTAGGCCTGTGAGGCAATTCGGCTTGTCCACATTATGGCGATGGTTTAACTGTGAAAACTGGGAAACACAGTTTACATAGCCTGTTGCTTTCTCATCGCAATTTCAACCTAGGCGTAGCCATAAAAATAGCCTATTCTACACTGACACATCAGGATTTGCTTTCCAAACTAGACTAAAACATTTTCCCGACTACTCGCGGCCATTATGAGTCACAGGGTGAAAACAACACCTTAGCCTAATGTACAAACCCCAACTCCGATGAAGTTGGGACGTTTGGTAAACAGTGAATAAAATCAAAATGCTATCATTTTCAACACATTCAATCTATTCATTAGATGGAGAATAGTGAAAAGACAACATATTAAGTGTTAAAACCGAGAAAAAATATTGTTTTGGGGGACAAATGTACTCATTTCTAATTTGATAAATCCAACACGTCTCAAAAGAGTTGGGACGGGGATCAGTGAAATTTAGTAAACATCCAAATAAGATAAAACAAGAAAGAAGAACATTTCAAAATGAATTGTACTGACGGACAATATAGGTGTCCAGGTATAAGATCATCACAGAGAGGCTGAGTCACTCAGAATTAAAGATGCAAAGGGAATAATTACCATAGTTATTACATACATTTTTGAATTCCCTTTGATTTACCACGATTAAGTGTATATAAGACATATTTTTGTTACTAAAATCATTGTATAGGTGTAGTCTCACTCTAATTCCTGGAGTGCTAGAGCTATTGCAAATTGACCATATTAAGAATACTTAATGCATGAAAATGATACAGGGGTGTAACATTCTCCTAAGCACCTGAGCTCACTTGAAATAGGCCCAGAAGACATGGGAAACTGTCCTTTGCTTACAGAAGTCAGCAGAAGTTGTAGAAGTCCATTCTTTTTGACAATAATAGAGCATTGCACATCCTGTGCTACAGTAAAAATGGACCATCCAACTTGTGTTAGTGCTAGCTTCAAAAGTCAGCCTCCATGATGGCATGCGGGTGCAGTAGTGCATTGGTTAAGATGTTCTCACTCATCTGTAGAGTTAAATACAGTGCTGAATGGTATAAATGGGTTTTAAACAGCATGAAAAGCCACTCATGCATTATATTTTGAAAGGAGATCTTCGATTACTGCCACATAGTAAGGTCAAATTGCATTCTCTACTATGTTTTAACAGTTTGGCTCCATCATAAGGACCAGCAGGTGATAAAATGGTGGGTTTTTGGTCAAGACCTGTCACACTGTAAGCACTACAGAAAGGAAAACATTGCAAAACATGACAAGTAATACACCCACCATTTAAGCTGGTGAAATCATGTCCAAGATAGGAATTAACACTGTTTTTTATATAAAATCATCTCATCGGTTAATGTATTTAACTGTTAAGTGTTGTCTTTGTTTTTTTTTTTTAGTCTTCCTCGACATTTGCTGCCTTTTATTGTCCCCGTCCCAACTCTTTTGAGACGTGTTGGATTTATCAAGTTAGAAATGAGTACATATGTCCCCCAAAACAATATTTTTTCTCAGTTTTAACACTTAATATGTTGTCTTTTCACTATTCTCCATCTAATGAATAGATTGAATGTTTTGAAAATGATAGCATTTTGATTTTATTCACTGTTTACCAAACGTCCCAACTTCATCGGAGTTGGGGTTTGTAGCTAAACCGACAAAGCGACAGACATACAAGGACACAAATTGAAATAGTCAAAGCCTGACACCCCTGATGAGAGTTTTACATGTTGTCAGGTAGGTGGCTGGACTTCTTGGAACTTGATCAATTCCTTCCTCGGAGTAGTTCCATTGTTCTTGTCGGGGATCATTCCACAGTCATCCAGTCAGATGTTTGAAGAGATCAGACCATTAAAACCCTGGATTCAGAATCACAAGTGTCAGGAAGCACACGGATGAGCAAGGAATAAGGTGGCATTGATATCAAATTTCATTCGCAAAACGCTATGTGTGTAGCCCATGTGTTCTGAAAGCCAGGGGAGACAGAAATTTCTGCGTGCACTGGTGTGTGGGTGGGTGGAGTAAGTAGGCCTAGCCTTTGTCGGATTCCTATGAGAGGGTAGTGGGTTTCATTTGCGTGTGCTTTTCTAAAGCACAATCAGGCAACACTGAAGAACAAGTTTTGTTTACAACACCCGCACACTGCGAAAGGTTGTCTGCGACAGAACGCGTATAACCTCATTGTTTGCAGACTAGGCTATGTTGTTGTTGTTGTTTCCGTATGTTGTTTGAGAATTTGCGTTATCTATGTGCTTGGAAGTGGGCAGACCTAAATGCTGTATTGATGTCTTATTAGGCTATTGTTAGGCTACCATTATTTTACTGACGAGGGATAAAAGACACGATAGCTGAGGACATCATACACAAATAGCCAACATTTGAATGCTGACGCGCGTTGGCGTTGTAAGGGACGACACCTGTTTGTCCCACTTCGCTTTCCATACAAGCAGATGTGTGGTGCATGCGAGAATTCCTGTGCACATCACAAAAGCTACTACACCGGGAATCGAACCCAGGTCGGCTGCATGGCAGACGAGTGCCCTACCGGTTGGCCACAGCAAGGATTCAATGATATTTATTTGTCATGTACATAGAGACACTTCCGTGTCACTTGTAATGAAATGCATGGCCGGTGCAAAACACGTGTGCAGAAGGTGAAGAAGAAATAACATAAAAATAAAAGGTGTGTGTGTGTGTGTGTGTGTGTGTGTGTGTGTGTGTGTGTGTGTGTGTGTGTGTGTGTGTGTGTGTGTGTGTGTGTGTGTGTGTGTGTGTGTGTGTGTGTGTGTGTGTGTGTGTGTGTGTGTGTGTGTGTGTGTGTTCAATCAAAGTAATTAGGAGGAATTCAGTAAGCAAATGGCATGAGGAAAAAAAACTCTTTCTCAGTCTTTCAGTTCTAGCTCTGTGAGGAAATAGTCCATATCCTGGGTGTGACTGGTCTTTGAGAATGTTATGGGCCCTAGGTAGCACTCTCTTTGTGTATATGTCTTTCACTGCAGGCAGAGGTTGACGAATACAGCGCTCAGCAGAGCGCACTATCCTTTGTAGTTCTTTCTGTTCACGCACTGTGGCGTTTCCGTACCAGGTGATGATGGACCCTGTTAAGATGCTCTCCACTGCTGAGGAGTAAAAGGCTTTTAGGATGGGTGTGGAAACTTTCAACAGCAGGGCCGGGGCCTATGTCTTTTTAACCTGTGCAAGAGATACACATCTAGTTTCCTCACCTGGATACAATAACGCAGCCACAAAAGAAAAAAAGAGAGCCAAAGGACCTTATCTACCACACTGTGCAATTGTGTGGGACCATCTGAATTTTCACCATGGCCAGTTCATCAGGCCCATGTCATGGCAAAACATATTTGACCTGCAGTACTTACACACACAACGTGAAAGGGGCAATACATCTTGAAAATACTGATCATGGTAAATTAACTGCATTTATATAGCATTTTTCCACTCCTGTGAGCATTCAAAGCGCTTTACATCGTATGCCTCACATTCACACANCGGTGGCATTCTGTCACCAGGAGTAACTAGGGGTTAAATATCTTGCTCAAGGACACATTGATGGGGTCAGGCAGACCAGTTGTTGAACCTGCAACCTTCAAGTTACCAAACAGCTCCTCTACCACCTGAGCCACCACTGCCGATGATAATATATAGGCCTAGCTGTTTTTGGAGAGATATGAGCTAGGTGAGATGTAGGTGATCCATGGGGTTGTACTGAACTTTTTCCCAAAAACACTAAGTAAATGCAAATGAGATGAAGCAAATGCTCGTTCCATATATGGGTGGGAGACGTGACGCCTTGTTTTTTCGTAACATTGGTTAAAAACCTACAAAACTGTTATTTTCCTTTAAAAAACAAATGTCAATGAAAGAAGATGTGGTACATTATATTTCATATTAGTCTTAGATGAGAAGAAACATTTTTGTTAAGATTTATGTAAAGGTTTATATGTCAAATTTCCTGCGGTGTGACTGTAACATTAATGAAACAATATATAATAATATATATATAAATTAACCAACAACATTTTGAATAATGTATGAAGCATTTGGCATGATTGCATAAATCTTAACTTTAGATTAAGATATGTGAATGTGGAAAAAACTCAAGACAGTAATATTAACTACAAGTTCAATTTCGTAACACAAATTGCGTCCTGTGGGGTGACATGTATGCCAATGTTTGTGAATGGGCAGCTGCAAGGCCAACTACAAGGGTCTTAAAGACTGGCTCCTAACCAGTCAGTACCTCAGTTATTGGAGAGTGCTGTGGAAGTTTAAGGTGAATTAACCTCTTACTATGTCTTCATATTGCAATCTTTCTGTCACGCAATGCTTAGGTTCATTTTATGGTGTCCTGTGGTGTGACTGCTCTTATAGGAGGAAAAAAAGTTTTTTTTATTAATGAAAACACATATTAAGATTAAACACAATATCATTATCAAGTTAGCATGAGCTCAGATGTCAGTCATGTATACGAAAGGATTAAAGTGGCCATGATGCAGGGAATTTCCTGTGGTGTGACTTAATTTTCCTGCGGTGTGACATGCCTATGCTATGTGTTGATGCAGGACACATTTTCCCAAAAATGGCAAAAATAAGGTGAAATTCCACAGACCACTGAGTGCTTTATTTTTTTCTATTTTTTTTCCAATTTTTATCAGGAATTTGAAAAACTTTTTTTTTTTTTTGCGTTACGCCCTTAAACGTCAACCACCCATATATTGAGTTTCCCTTTCCATATATGGGTGGGAGACGTGACGCCTTGTTTTTTCGTAACATTGGTTAAAAACCTACAAAACTGTTATTTTCCTTTAAAAAACAAATGTCAATGAAAGAAGATGTGGTACATTATGTTTCATATTAGTCTTAGATGAGAAGAAACATTTTTGTTAAGGTTTATGTAAAGGTTTATATGTCAAATTTCCTGCGGTGTGACTGTAACATTAATGAAACAATATATAATAATATATATATAAATTAACCAACAACATTTTGAATAATGTATGAAGCATTTGGCATGATTGCATAAATATTAACTTTATATTAAGATATGTGAATGTGAAAAAAACTCAAGACAGTAGGGTCATTTCACGTGAAATCAGACGCTTTGGGACCCGACCGATCCGGATTTCAATCATACTTGGTGTGCCTTTTTAGTAGCAAGGTAGCACCCCAGAACTGCATTGGTTTGAATCTGACACTAATATTAAGGGAGAAACAGACTAGGAAAGGTTCACATTTTAGGGTAGGACACTATACATTCAGCCTTGTATATATCAGTCAGTGTTAGTCACAAAAAGATGCCTGTGGTTTTGTTTGAAAGCTCTTTTCTGGCTCTACATATTACACAATCCGCTTGGAATATAACAACTCTCAGAATATGAATTATGATAAATTGAAAAATTAAAAATTGAATATCTAAAAAACCTATATTTTAAAATGGCCAGTTCCTTGTCCAAACGAAGCCGGCAATGTCATTAGCAACACCTCAAATGCTGGTGTTCGGTTCTTTATTCATTTCAGAGAGAATTTGACTCACAAATATGGCATCATACAGACCACTTACTAATAATATGGTAATACCATAGTAGCATCACATAACAAAACAAAAACAAAACAAAAATGGTCAGTTTCCATGGTCCCAGGTTTCAGAAACTAAGGCAGATGTCCATTTATACACACCAAATGATGATATGTGAATGTTTGAACATTCCTTCTCTGTGTACCTGTGTCATCTTCCCTTTACCGTACTTTAAAGAGATAATCAATGGCTATACTCTCATTTTGTACTCTACCAGTGCATTTGAAGCAGCAGCTGTGTCTTTTGTAAATAATGTATAAGTACGTCCCGTTGCAGTTAGGTTCCACTACCAGAAGCACATCCTGATGATCCATGACAAGTCTATCTGGTCTGAAGGGAAAAGTGAAGGATGGAGATTGTCCATGAGGATGCAGGAAGTTCAGTTTCACCTCTCCAGTGCTCAGCATACATTCCTCAACACATGCTAGCCACCAGTTGCCATCATATACAGCTACAACATACCCTTTGATGCTTGAAAATGTAACACATTCCTTTACTGAGCTCACTCTTTCAACTCCTTCTCTGAATGCGGAAAATGGCCTAATGTCCATTGACAATGGGCAGAAGCTGTGTAGTTTTTGAGTACCTGGAATAGTTCTTGCAGATTCAAACCTCTTCAACAGGTTCTCAGCTTCATGGTGGTGCATCTCTCTCAAGAACATCCATTGCCAGTTTGCCACAACAGAGATGTACCATCATGAAGCTGAGAACCTGTTGAAAAGGTTGGAATCTGCAAGAACTATTCCAGGTACTCAAAAACTACACAGCTTCTGCCCATTGTCAATGGACACAGTGGAAGTTAGGCCATTTTTAGCATTCAGAGAAGGCAGAGTTGAAAGAGTGAGCTCAGTAAAGGAATGTGTTACATTTTCAAGCATCAAAGGGTATGTTGTAGCTGTATATGATGGCAACTGGTGGCTAGCATGTGTTGAGGAATGTATGCCGAGCACTGGAGAGGTGAAACTGAACTTCCTGCATCCTCATGGACCATCTCCATCCTTCACTTTTCCCTTCAGACCAGATAGACTTGTCATGGATCATCAGGATGTGCTTCTGGTAGTGGAACCTGTAACTGCAACGGGACGTACTTATACATTATCTACAAAAGACATAGCTGCTGCTTCAAATGCACTGGTAGAGTACAAAATGAGAGTGTAGCCATTGATTATCTCTTTAAAGTAAGGTAAAGGGAAGATGACACAGGTACACAGAGAAGGAATGTTCAAACATTCACATATCATCATTTGGTGTGTATAAATGGACATCTGCCTTAGTTTCTGAAACCTGGGACCATGGAAACTGACCATTTTTGTTTTGTTTTTGTTTTGTCATGTGATGCTACTATGGTATTACCATATTATTAGTAAGTGGTCTGTATGACGCCATATTTGTGAGTCAAATTCTCTCTGAAATGAATAAAGAACCGAACACCAGCATTTGAGGTGTTGCTAATGACATTGCCGGCTACGTTTGGACAAGGAACTGGCCATTTTAAAATATAGTTTTTTTAGATATTCAATTTTTAATTTTTCAATTTATCATAATTCATATTCTGAGAGTTGTTGTATTCCAAGCTGATTGTGTAATATGTAGAGCCAGAAAAGAGCTTTCAAATAACACCACAGGCATCTTTTTGCGACTAACACTGGCTGATATATGCAAGGCTGAATGTATAGTGTCCTACCCTCACATGTGAACCTTTCCTAGTCTGTTTCTCCCTTAATATTAGTGTCAGATTCAAACCAATGCAGTTCTGGGGTGCTACCTTGCTACTAAAAAGGCACACCAAGTATGATTGAAATCCGGGTCGGTCGGGTCCCAAAGTGTCTGATTTCACGTGAAATGACCCAGTAATATTAACTACAAGTTCAATTTCGTAACACAAATTGCGTCCTGTGGGGTGACATGTATGTCAATGTTTGTGAATGGGCAGCTGCAAGGCCAACTACAAGGGTCTTAAAGACTGGCTCCTAACCAGTCAGTAACTCAGTTATTGGAGAGTGCTGTGATAGTTTAAGGTGACTCTTAACCTCTTAATATGTCTTCATATTGCAATCTTTCTGTCACGCAATGCTTAGGTTCATTTTATGGTGTCCTGTGGTGTGACTGCTCTTATAGGAGGAAAAAATTAAAGGCCATTATTATTAAAGGCCAACTTCCGATAAAACTCAGTTTTACTCACTCCTTTCGAAGATCGGACGGTCACCCCAAGTTAAACTCACTTGCAAGGCTCTCATAGCGGTGCGTCAACTCTCCTGGCTGTGTTTCCCGGTGTTTCCCAATTTACATAAATAATGCAGAGAAACGAGCGAATCACGAAAGCCTTTCTGTGTTTCGTCACGTCGAAAGAAGGCGTTGCCCACAAAGGTTTATATCGACCCATTTATCTAAAAACATGTCGAGTAATTTTTTTCTGCTTGTTTTCAAAACAAGCAACGTCTGGTGGCCCGAAACATAGCTTAGCTTAGCTCAGCACAAAGCCTCATACATAAAGCCTGCTCACTCCGGTTGCTCCGTGCCTGCAGCTCGCCTAGGGGTCGCTGTCGAAAGAGCACAGCCCTGAATGGAGCCTGCACGCCTCCGTTGGCGCCCCTATAGTGCAGTACCACCCGGGGAAGTGGCGACTCTGTTTCCCATTACATTCCCTCCAAGAACTGGAGGACTGAGCCAATCAGAGACGCGTTTCTTTGAGAGCAGGAGGAGTGAGCCAATCAGAGACGCATTTCCACGAGAAACACGGAACACTCTCTCGTTTCTCCACAAGCCACCTTGCCAGCTTGCAAAAACGTCTTGAAACAAAGCAACCAGAACGTTTTTTAAAACAGGACCAACGCGTAACACATTCAATAACAATTGGGAACACGGCAATATTAATTAAATGACGTTGAGAGGCCATCTTTAATGAAAACACATATTAAGATTCAACACAATATCATTATCAAGTTAGCATGAGCTCAGATGTCAGTCATGTATACAAAAGGATTAAAATGGCCATAATGCAGTGAATTCCCTGTGGTGTGACTCCATTTTCCTGCGGTGTGACATGCCTATGCTATGTGTTGATGCAGGACACATTTTCCCAAAAATGGTAAAAATAAGGTGAAATTCCACAGACCACTAAGTGCTTTATTTTTTTCTATTTATTTCCAATTTTTATCCATCATTTTTTTCAGGAATTTGAAAAACTTTTTTTTTTTTTTGCGTTACGCCCTTAAACGTCAACCACCCATATATCAAGTTTTTTTTCTACATATATCAAGGTTTTTTATTCCATATTTATCAAGTTTTGATTCAATATATGGGTGGGAGACGTGACACCTTGTTTTTTCGTAACATTGGTTAAAAACCTACAAAACTGTTATTTTTCCTTTAAAAAACAAATGTCAATGAAAGAAGATGTGGTACATTATGTTTCATATTAGTCTTAGATGAAAAGAAACATTTTGGTAAGATTTATGTAAAGGTTTATATGTCAAATATCCTGTGGTGTGACTGTAACATTAATGAAACCTGGAATATAATATATATATAAATTAACCAACAACATTTTGAATAATGTATGAAGCATTTGGCATGATAACATAAATATTAACTTTATATTAAGATATGTGAATGTGGAAAAAACTCAAGACAGTAATATTAACTACAAGTTCAATTTCGTAACACAAATTGCGTCCTGTGGGGTGACATGTATGTCAATGTTTGTGAATGGGCAGCTGCAAGGCCAACTACAAGGGTCTTAAAGACTGGCTCCTAACCAGTCCGTACCTCAGTTATTGGAGAGTGCTGTGGAAGTTTAAGGTGACTATTAACCTCTTAATATGTCTACATATTACAATGTTTCTGTCACGTAATGCTTAGATTCATGTTATGGCGTCCTGTGGTGTGACTGCTCGTATAGAATGAAAAACATTTTTATAATGAATGAAAACACACATTAAGATTAAACACAATATCATTATCAAGTTAGCATGAGCTCAGATGTCAGTCATGTATACAAAAGGATTAAAATGGCCATAATGCAGTGAATTCCCTGTGGTGTGACTCCATTTTCCTGCGGTGTGACATGCCTATGCAATGTGTTGATGCAGGACACATTTTCCCAAAAATGGCAAAAAATAAGGTGAAATTCCACAGACCACTAATTGCTTTATTTTTTTCTATTTTTTTCCTATTTTTATCCATAATTTTTTTCAGGTTTTTGAAAAACTTTTTTTTTTTGCGTTACGCCCTTAAACGTCAACCACCCATATATATCTGTTTTTTTATATATATATATGAGGTGTTTTCACGTTTTGATTCTATATCACGCTCTTTATTCATTATATAAGTTATATCTGTTTTTTTTTGTCATATACAGTGAGGAGAATAAGTATTTGATCACTTGCTGATTTTGTTGGTTTGCCCACTAATAAAGACATGATCAGTCTTTAATGTTAATGATAAAATGTATTATAATATGGAGAGACAGAATATCAAAAAGAAAATCCAGAAATTAGCTCTAAAGAATATATATTAATTGATTTATATTTAATTGAGGGAAATAAGTATTTGATCCCCTGCCAACCATGAAGAGTTCTGATCCCGCAGATCAAATGGCACTTCCAATCAACTTGTTGAAAATCTGAATTGTCTGAATTGAACACAACTGTTAATGGTAACCTGCACAAAAGACACATTGAATCTGCAGAATCAGTCCATAGTATCAGTCAATCAATCAAACTAAACTCGCCAACATGGGACAGACCAAAAAGCGGTCAAAGGATGTTAGGGACAAGATTTTAGAACTCAAGAAGGCTGAAATGGGCTCCTGGATATGAAGGAGCAAACTGTTGGTGCATTTCCTCCAAATTTTAGGACAAACAAAATGATTATCAATCATCAATCTTAGGCCTGTCTGTGGTTCCATACAAGATTTGACCTTGTGGGCATTCAATAACCAGAAAAACAGAGATAAAGTACCCTAAAACTGTATGGGAAGAGCTAGGAAATTATCTCAAGGCAGCTGGGACCTCAATCCCTAAGAAAACTATTGGAAACACTTAGTGAGTCCAATATGTATTTGATCCCTTGCTGATTTTGTTATTTTGCCTACTAACAAAGACATGATCAGTCAATAAATGTTATGATAATATGTATTATAATATGGAGAGACAGAACATCAAAAAGAAAATCCAGAAATTAACTGAAGAGAATATATATTAATTTATTTCCATTTCATCGAGCAAAATAAGTATTTGATCCCCTGCCAACTGATTACAGTTCCGGGCCCACAGACCAGATGGGCACTTCCGATCAACTTGTCATCTGAATTAAAGACACCTGTACATACTAACATGCATAAAAGACACATTGAATCAGCAGAATCAGTCCATAGTATGAGTGAATCAGTCACACTCCAACCTCACCAGCATGGGAAAGACCAAAGAGTGTTCAAATGATATCAGGGACACGATTTTAGACCTGAACAAAGATTAAATGGGCTGCAAAGCCACAAGAAAGAGACTGGGTATTAATGACTCAGCTGTTGATGCATTTCTTCTAAAATGTGAGGAATACAAAATGCCTATCCATCAGGCTGTCTGGGGTTCTATACAAGATTTTACCTTTTGTAGGGATTTGATAATCATGAGAGCAGAAAGAAAGCACCCTAGACCTGTACGGGATGAACTAGGCAATGATATCAAAGCTACTGACCAAAATCACTGAGAAAACTACTGGTAGCACTTAATGCCACAGAGGTTTAAAATCCTGTAGTGCACACATGGTACCTTTACTTCAGAAGGAACCTGTGCAGTCCCACTTGAGGTTTGCCAACGGACATCAGACTGATTTCGGATATGATAAGGAGGTGCTGTAGTCAGATGAAACCAAAATCAAGCTGTTTGGCATTATCACAATTCAATGTGTTTTGAGAAAGAGTACTACTGTCTATGATCCCAAGAACACCCTCCTCACCATCATGCATGAAAGTGGTATCATTATGGTTTGAGGGTGTGTGTGTGGCCAAGGCACAGGACAACTTCACATCGTCAACGAATGGATGGAGGGAGACATGTAATGTGCAATCCTGAGTGCAAACGTCCTTCCCTCTACCACTACACTGAAGGGTGGGCCATTTTTGGATCTCCCAACATGACAATAATACACAACATACAGTCAAAGCAACGAAGGAGTGATTCAATAAGAAGCCTATTAAAGTCGTGAAGTGGCCTAGACAGTCTCCAAATATTAACCCTATAGTAATTCTATGGAGAGAACTGAACCTCCCATTTGCCAAGCTACAGCGACAAACTATTAATGTTTTAGAGATAATGTGCAAAGAAAAATGGGCAAAAATATTTTCTACTATATGCACAAACATTGTCATCAACTAAAAGAAGCATCTGACCTCAGTGCTAGACAATTAGGGCTTTGCCACAAAGCACTTTATCTTCTTTAGCTAGAGGGGTCAAATACTTATTTGCCTAAATTACATACAAATAAATGAAAATATATTATTTTAAGTTATTTTCTGGAATTTATTTTTGATATTCTGTCTCTCCATGTTTGAATACATATTATCATAAATTTATAGACTGATCATGTCTTTATTAGTGGGCAAACCGGCAAAATCAGCAAGGGATCAAATACATATTGGACTCACTGTAATACCACAGCGGATTAAAATCGTGCAGTGCATGTATGGTACCCCTGCTTCATAAGGAACCTGTTCAGGCTCACCTGAGGTTTGCCAATGAACATCAAACTGGATTAGGATATGATTGTGAGGTGCTGGAATCAGATGACACCAAAATCAAACTGTTTGGCATTAACACAACTCGATGTGTTTTGAGGAAGAGAAATGCTGCTTATGATCCCAAAAACAGCACCTTCTCCAACATCATACATGAAAGTGGTTTTGAGGTTGTTTGTCAGGCCAAGACACAGGACAACTTCACATCGTCAAGAAACGGATGGAGGGAGACATGTAAACGTACAATGCTGCATGCCAACCTCTTTCCCACCACCACTAGACTGAAGGTGGGTCATGGATTGGCCTCCCAATATGATAATAATCCATAACATACAGCCCAAGCAACGAAGGAGTTGCTCAAGCAGAAGCACATTAAGGTCATGAAGTGGCCTAGACACTTTCCAAACATTAACCCTATAATAATTCTGTGGAGGGAACAGAAGCTCCCATTTGCCAAGCTAGAGTCATACAATTTAAATGATTTAGATATGATCTGCAAAGAAAAGTGGACAAAAATCCCTTCTAATATATCCACAAACATTGTCATTAACTGAAAGAAACATCTGAACTCTGTACAAGAAAACAAGGGCTTTGCCACCAAGTATTTTGTCTTCTTTGACTAGAGGGGTCAAATACTTATTTTCCTCAATGGAATACAAATCAATTAAAATATATTCTTGAAAGTTATTTTCTGGATTTTCCTTTTGATATTCTGTCTCTCCATATTAGAATACATTTTATCATTAATATTATAGAGTGCTCATGTCTTTATTAGTGGGCAAACCAACAAAATCAGCAAGGGATCAAATACTTATTCTCCTCACTGTATATATATATCAAATCAAAGTGTACCTTCACTAAGGTAGTGTCTAGTCTGGTGTAATCAAAGTGTAGACTCCTTTGGCATTAATAATAACCAGTTGCGGTTCTACAGATTCATTTCCGGGATGAGATGAGGTCCAGAATTGCCCATGAGTAGGTTCATTCTGATGGCTAGAAAATCATGATTACATACAGTGACTCCAATAAGTATTTGATCCCTTGCTTATTTTGTTGGTTTGCCTACTAACAAAGACATGATCAGTCAATAAATGTTATGATAATATGTATTCTAATATGGAGAGACAGAATATCAAAAACAAAAAAATCCCAAAATGAACATAAGATAATATATATTAATTTATTTCCATTTCATCGAGCAAAATAAGTATTTGATCCCCTGCCAACTGATTACAGTTCCGGGCCCACAGACCAGATGGGCACTTCCGATCAACTTGTCATCTGAATTAAAGACACCTGTACATACTAACATGCATAAAAGACACATTGAATCAGCAGAATCAGTCCATAGTATGAGTGAATCAGTCACACTCCAACCTCACCAGCATGGGAAAGACCAAAGAGCGGTCAAATGATATCAGGGACAAGATTTTAGACCTGAACAAAGATTAAATGGGCTGCAAAGCCACAAGAAAGAGACTGGTTATTAATGACCCAGTCGTTGATGCATTTCTTCCAAAATGTGAGGAATACAAAATGACTATCCATCAGCCTGTCAGGGGCTCTATACAAGATTTGACCTTTTGTAGGGATTTGATAATAATGAGAACAGAAAGAAAGCACCATAGACCTGCACAGGATGAACTAGGCAATGATATCAAAGCTAGTGGGACCAAAATCACTGAGAAAACTACTGGTAGCACTTAATGCCACAGAGGTTTAAAATCCTGTTGTGCACACATGGTACCTCTACTTCAGAAGGAACCTGTGCAGTCCCACCTGAGGTTTGCCAACGGATATCAGACTGGTTTAGGATATGATAAGGAGGTGCTGTAGTCAGATGAAACCAAAATCAAGCTGTTTGGCATTAACACAATTCAATGTGTTTTGAGAAAGAGTACTGCTGTCTATGATCCCAAGAACACCCTCCTCACCATCATGCATGAAAGTGGTATCATTATGGTTTGAGGGTGTTTGTCTGGCCAAGGCACAGGACAACTTCACATCGCCAATGAATGGATGGAGGGAGAGATGTAATGTGCAATCCTGAGTGCAAACGTCCTTCCCTCCACCACTACACTGAAGGGTGGGCCATTTTTGGATCTCCCAACATGACAATAATACACAACATACAGTCAAAGCAACAAAGGAGTGGCTCAATAAGAAGCATATTAAAGTCGTGGAGTGGCCTACAGTCTCCAAATATTAACCCTATAGTAATTCTATGGAGAGAACTGAACCTCCCATTTACCAAGCTACAGACCACAAACTGTTAATGTTTTAGAGATAATATGCAAAGAAAAATGGGCAAAAATATTTTCTACTATATGCACAAACATTGTCATCAACTAAAAGAAGCATCTGACCTCAGTGCTAGACAACTAGGGCTTTGCCACAAAGCACTTCATCTTCTTTAGCTAGAGGGGTCAAATACTTATTTGCCTAAATTAAATACAAATAAATTTAAATATATTATTTTAAGTTATTTTCTGGAATTTATTTTTGATATTCTGTCTCTCCATGTTTGAATACATATTATCATAAATGTATAGACTGATCATGTCTTTATTAGTGGGCAAACCGGCAAAATCAGAAAGGGATCAAATACATATTGGACTCACTGTATATATTAGGGGTGGGCACAGATTATTTTTTTTTATCTAGATTAATCTCACTGTAATTATGAAATTAATCTAGATTAATCTAGATTAATCTATATTAAAATGGCTCATTCAGAGTAGGCACGCTAGCGAAATAATGACGAAAAAAACCTAGGGGGTTTCTTAAGACAGATGACGCATCAGACCAGAGCTCGTCTCTTTGTTCCAAAATGCATCTCATCATCAAAAAATGGTTGATATTTGGTGATGAAAAAAAATCACTGCAATATTTGAAAAGTGTTTCGAATATGTTAGGAAGCATTACAGTCATAATATACTGACATTTCAAAATGAACAGTGCTATAAATTGTAGAGGCAAATACAGATAAAACTATCAAACATTTGGACTATTTGAACATGAAAATTGACCTCATTAAAAAATGACCTCAACAATTCAGCATTTCTAATAGAGAGAGAGAGAGAGAGAGAGAGAGAGAGAGAGAGAGAGAGAGAGAGAGAGAGAGAGAGAGAATGAATCTGCCACAGACTGTTAAAGATATCCAATGCAACTTTGACATAAACACACCGATGTAAACAACTTTATGGCGGCCTCTAGTGGTTCTGCCGAAAATGTGCATTGAACTAAATTAGACATTGGCTTCGAGATTATGTGCGAATTAAATTTCTTCGTCTCCTGGGTCATTCCATGTCAATTCACACGCCTTCCCCACATGACCCTCTCCGATTTACCCGATATCTCACATACAGGTACCTTTTGATGTCAATTGAAAGAATACCAAGTATTAGCACCCTACGTCCAACGGTTGCAGAGATGAAGCCCTCCAAAGTTGGGGTGCCATGCCCACTTTTCAAGCCTGTGAATTGCATACAAAATTTACAAGCAGATTTTGACACCTGGTTTTAGTTTGAAGGAAGATACAGGCCTAAAGATCACCATGGCCCCTCAATATGACCCTGTCCACCAGATGATTTACAAATGGCAAGCCTTGATTATTTTTGGCTATATTATGCCTTAAAAATTGTATTTGTGAAAAGCGTGATGAAGTGTCTTGCCAGCTTTCAGCGAGCTGCTGCTGCTTAGTTAGCAAACGAAGGGGATGAATGGGTCTCTCATTCGTTCCACTCATACACCATAGAAATCTAGACGCCCCTAGCGGCCACAAATTCCACAACAACAAAGGGCGCGGCGCCTCCAGGCAAAACTGCAAGTGCTGTTTCGGAGCAGAACCACCAGATGGTGATGGAAATATTCCCATTTTCGCCATAACGGGTCAGTCAAGCAAAACCTTGAGTTCCAAGCCATTTCATGACTATGAAAAAGTTGCATAGTGTTTCTTTAAAAAGGGCAGTGGCTCCTTTAGAGAGGGAGGAGCTGCGCAGCAGGTACAGTAAAGTCAGAGCCAGGCAACTAGATTTCTAGACCCTAAAGCAATGGCCCACATCGATTTGGCCTAAACCTGACAGTTGTTCTCTGCGTTAGAATGCCAGCAGAGTTAAAACTCCAATTGAATTCAGTTTGAAAGAAAAAAAAAGTCAAGCGCGATGACCGTTAGGTTGGCTATATCAAGCGCAACAACCGCGAGGTGTATTACCATCTGACATGAGTCGCAAATGCGCGATCATAACACAAACATTCAGCGAGAGTAGATATTGACAGTTTCCGTTTGTCAATCTTCAAAATGTATATCACACGGAATGTTTTGCAATTATGGCACATTTCTGGAACAGGACTGTTGTTTGTGTTCCATGCAATGCGTGAGGAAATGTAGGCTATGTCGGGCTGGTAGGCCTACACAATAATGTCTGCTTCACCTCAAACAATAACGTCTCTCTAGTCTACCACTTATGAAAAAGCACTAAAACACCTACCACGGCAGAGAGATTAATGTTTTGTGGTGTATGCAATATGTTATACTCAACCTTGCCACTAGGTGGAGCCTGTTCCTATTAAATGATGAGTTGACTACTGTATCAGAGAGTAGAAGTACAGTGCTTAGGGTGAAGCCACGCTTCTGTAATGCTCTCATGCATACGTTTATGTTTACTTATTAAAGTACCGTTTTATTTACATACGTGTGTTTCTTATTACGACACAACATATTGGCGACGAGGATGACGATTCTACAGCTGTGCCAGCCAACGCCTTTTCTACAAAATCCGGGCGATCCGGTGATTCCCTTTAAATCGTGGATCCGCTCCTTCGAGAACTTCTTGCTAGCAATGTCGGAGGGTGAGCTAACCGATGCTAGGAAATGTGCTTTACTGATTCACTGCTTGGGTGCTGAAGGTCAGAGACTTTTCTATACACTGAAAGTTAATGACAACACGTACGCGAATGCTTTGAAAGCGCTGGAGGACTTTTTCATACCCAAAGTTAATGTCGTTGCTGAACGCTACCGCTTCAGACAGCGTGGTCAGCGGGCGGGAGAATCGACAGACCAGTTGCATGCTGCGTTAAAGGAGCTGGTAACGACGTGCAATTTCGGTCGACTGGAAGACGAGATGCTACGCGACCAGATCGTCGAAAAGATCAATTCGCCACGCATCAGGGAAAAGTTGCTGCTGGAGGAAAAGTTAACGCTAGCCAAAACGTTGACGATTGCGCGCCAAGTTGAGACCGCCATTTCGGAGGGGTCAGCCCAATGTTCCCACGGCCCATTGGTCCCACAGCCCATTGGTCCCACATTGCTAAGACTTTTGCGTTTTTTCAAAATTAGGCCCAATGGTCCCACAGCCCATTGGTCCCACATCACTAAGATTTTTTAATTTAATTTTAGGTCCGTTGGTCCCACAGTCCATTGGTCCCACAGTCCATTGGTCCCACATCACAAACAGTTCAATGGGCTGTGGGACCAAGGGACCCACTAGTTTGACGCCCTCTCTGTACTTCACATGGTAATCAAACATTTCAAACAAGCGATTTAAGGTTAGTGTTAGGTTTAGGGTTAAGGTTAGGGTTAGGTTTAGGGTTAAGGTTAGGGTTAGGGTTAGGGTTAGGTTTAGGGTCGTATGACGTAAGCGGTAAGTACCGAAAGGGCGTCGAACTAGTGAGTCCCGTGGGACCAATGGGCCTAAAAATTCAAATAAAAAAGCAATGTGGGACCAATGGGCTGTGGGAACAATGGACTGTGGGACCAATGGGCTGTGGGACCAATGGGCCTAAATAATGAAAAAAAGTCTTAGTGACGTGGGACCAATGGGCTGTGGGACCAATGGACTGTGGGACCAATGGGCTGTGGGACCAGTGGGCCGTGGGACCAATGGGCTGTGGGACCAATGGGGCGTGGGAACATAGGTACGCTCCCATTTCGGAGGCTAAAGCCATGAGCATGACCGCCGAGGGTGCATCGGTGCAAGCGGTGCACGCCACGGGATCGAATCAACACAGCAACTACCAGAGAGGGGAGACTACACCGCCTCGATCTTCGGCTGCACCGGGGAAAACATGCTACAGGTGTGGATCAGCTTCACACAAGGCGGATTACAGAGACTGTCCTGCTAAAGATGCCCAATGCAATACCTGCAAAAAGAAAGGACATTATGCAAAAGTCTGCAGAGGCAGCAAACAAGTAAATGAGATCGCCTTACCAGAGGTAACCATTCTGAATGTTAATGCAGGGCATGCTACTAACATAATGTGTACAGTTAAAGTGAGTGCAGATGGAAAACATAGCCAGGATGTCGAATTCATGGTAGACACATGCTCAGCAGTTTCAATTTTACCAGAGACTGTCTTTGCTTCCCTACTGCCACTGCGCTCGCCAAGCCAAGCTGCCGGCTGAAAAACTATGGGGGGGACGAGATACCCGTGCTGGGGTGCTTGAATGCAACGGTGACATTTGGTGACCGTAGCACCACAACCGATCTCTACATTGCAAAGCAGGGGTCTGCAATCCTAGGCAGAGACCTGTTCACTGCACTACACATGCAGTTGATCAATGGCCAAGCTGCAGCACGCTCCGCTGACCCATCTAAACCCATAGTCCAGACTGTTAATGCGGTGAACACACTGGGGTGCGACCAAGGGTGTACACACCAGGTGAAAGTACTTACCTCTACACTGCCTGCGGTCACCGATGCTGAGTTCAAGGCTGCGTGCATTTCCTGTCCTGTACAAACTGAGCTGCGACAAATACTTATCTCCAGATGGCCTGCGTCCGCCGAACAGCTCAGCTCAGATCTACAACCCTTCTTCGAGCTCCGCAACGAACTCTCTCTACAAGGTGACTGTGTCGTACGTGGTTCTCACAGACTGTTGGTGCCAGGCAGTCTACAGGCGAAGTTCATTGCACTCGCCCATGACACACACCAAGGCATCGTGAATGCAAAGCAGAGACTGAGAGAAGAATACTGGTGGCCTGGCATGGACGTCCAGGTCGACACTGCACTCGGATCCTGCACCACATGCCGAGAATACGACAAATCAGCTGTCACACACACACCACCACTACAGCCCGTGCCTCACCCAAAAGAGGCCTGGGACAAGGTGGCGATAGACCTGGTGGGGCCTTTCAAAAGAGCACCCATAGGCTGTCGCTTTGCTGTTACACTGGTAGATTACCACAGCCAGTGGCCCGAGGTAGCTTTCCTTCCCCATCTTACCTCACATGCAATTGTTGAGTTTCTGTGTTCGGTTTTCAGCAGAGAGGGCAACCCCAAAGAACTGGTGTCTTACAGCCCTCAATTCGTGTCACGTGAGCTTGAGGCTTTCCTTCAGGACAGAGGGATAGTGCACACAAAGTCATCTGTCTACTATCCCAGGGCACACGGTGAGATCAAGCGCTTCAACCGCAGCTTGCAAGACAGCCTTCAGAATGCACTGCTCGAAGGACGGCCCTGGAAGGAGTTGATACGTGAGTTCCTGCAAGTCTACCGTGCTACACCTCACTCCACAACACAGCGCTCGCCTGCAGAACTGCTGCATGGCCGGCCTATGCGTACTAAGCTGCATGTGGCTGGACATCCACTGCAGCAACAGCAAACACTGCCCAAACAGCAACAAACACAACGCAAAGCCTACACTGATCGCAAAAGAGGGGCCAAACACGTGTCCTTCAAATCTGGCTCTTACGTCCGGGTGAAAAAGCCTGCGTCCTACCGGGCTCCAGTTTCTCTACAGGGGAAAGATGGTGGGACTGATGGTGATGGAGAACCATTACCAGTGGACACTGAACCGGCGACACCACAACCTGATGGTGTATCACCACCTGGCAGATCGACCAGGTGCCAGAATGGACTCAGGACTTGATGAACTTGAGAACTGATGAGTAATGCAGTATGGTGAATTAATAAATGTATGTAAATATGAATTGATTTTCTAGGTAATGTGATACACGGTGAAGATTGAAAGGTTCAAGTCATTGAATGCATGGTCTGAATTTAGTTTAAAAGGTTATACACTAATGTTCGAATCGAACGCTATGGTGACGCGCATCTCCAAACCCCAAATCCATATTTTGAGAATAGATTAACGTGCGACATTTTCTTTGTCGCGCGATAAGAGACTCACATTATCGCAGCACGTTAACGCAGATAACGGCCCACCACTAATATATATATAATCAGGGTATCACAGACACACACTGTTATGTGTAAATATTTCTTTCATAATCTTTGTATAAATCAAATCTGAACTCCTTTTACTGTATTTCATTTAGCATTTTCTTGTAAGTCACATGGTGACAAGGCTGTCACATACCCAGGGAGTTGCAACCTGCGAACAAAAACCACAGAGAGAGAGAGAGAGAGCGGTAACCCGTGTTAGTCATTCATACCACTTAGTAAATGTAATATGGATGATTGAAAAGTTGTCATGAATATTCAAGATGGCTGCCATTTTCAAAATGGCTGCTGTCACTTGTATGATTTATCTGATATAGGTGATAATATCTCATTCTAGACTTGATATACAGTACAGTATCACTGTTTCTTTCAAAATGGCAGCCCATGTCAGATAGTCATACAATAGTGGAGTCTGTTAAGGGTTTTACCATTAGGCCTACGGAACTGACAAAAGCACCAAGCTTTGCATGGTGTTTCTTTAGGGTATATGCTGTAACTCTAGCCTAGGAGCCCTCAGAAAGAAAACATTCTACCAAGTCATATACAATATGTCTTGTTGTGTAATGCATTACATTGTTATTACATGACATTATACTTAGCTGACAATGTTAATATAGTCCCGAACTCAGCAGAGATGAAAGGGCAGTGGTAGTCTGCTTGACCAGATTGATGAAAAGTACAAAAATGTACATAGTAGTGGTGTGCATTGGCACTGCCCTCACGATTCGATTACGATTTGGGAGGTAGCCATTCCATTCCATTCCATTCTACAATGCATTGCAATGCATTACATTTCTATTGAAAGCAAAGTAAATGTTTCATCAGTCATGATGAGGCAATACAAAATAGTCAGATACTGAGCAACTTTTTTTTGGCTGTTTTCTGTATCAGTCTTGCATTTTTGAATGCTTTGAAGTGCTTTTATTTAATTTAACATTCATTTGCTCCTGAAATATCCACATATATTTTGATTATGGAACTTGCCGCATTGAATTGAATTTTCCATGCCCAGCATTGCATTGCATTACTGAATCGATTAACATAACTCATTCCCACTACACTTTTTTGCTTTCTATTGTTATGAATAAAATTTACTGTATCACCTTATCAAAATTGACCTGAAAGAAAACCCACACAGGAGACAGAGGTAATATTTAGAGACGCACCGGATCCTGATTTTTAGGATCCTGCCGGATACCGGATCCGATGCTTAAGATCCTGCCGGATTCTCCGAAAGGGTTGAAACACATAGTCTACTCGCACACGTGGCCCCTTTTTATTACGTTGGCTCGAACTATTTTTTAGACTCATTGGTTTACTGAAAACTGCCTCCCACGGCCGCTTCCAAAGGGCTTTCACTCCATGCAGCGATTGGGATTGTGAAAGACTGAAAAGCATAGGATACGTAAAAACTAGAGATGCACCAGATCCTGATTTTTAGGCAACTGCCGGATACCAGATCCACTGCTTAAGATCCTGCCGGATCCGGATCCTGTGAAAAACCCTATTATCCTGCCTTTTCCTGATCCGGATCCGGATCCGGTGTATCTCTAGTAATATTTAAAATCTGCACGCGATGATGGGTTATCTGCCTTTACAGATAGATGTTACATTGGAATGGCAGTCCACTCCACTCCAGACGAAGCCAAGCTTTTATTTGGTCCTAACAAGTAAACACTAACGTCATCTTTCAAAGTTAGTGATCTTCATGTCAACTTGGAAACAATTGTAGGAAGAGTCCCCTGACTTGGAAAGCAGGAAGGGCCATCTGTTGACGTCATCACGGTCCAGGAAACCCACACACGCAGAGACAGATAGAAATACAGAGAGGAAAAGCAGGCAAGACAGAAAACAACTTAAGTAATAGCGACCTATATGTGTAAATTCAAAAGGATATATTTTCATAAAATGTATAAATGCAGTGAATTTATTCACAATTGTACAGTATATCACGAAAGTGAATACACCCCTCACAGTTTTGCAGATTTTTGAATATATCTTTTCATAGGAAAGCATTACAGAAATTTCACTTTGACACAATGATTAGTGACCTTTTAACAACATATTTAACCGCTTAAATTTATTGTTCACTCAGAAAAAAACTAAATACAGCCATTAATGTTTGAACATGTACTCACAAAAGTGAGTACACCCCAGATTAAAATTCGGTAGAGAAGGGGCTATGTTGGCTCGAATCGTCTCGAAATGAAACGAAATGAAAAGGGATGACAAGGGAGGTCATCAGTGTGCGTTTCAACCTTTCTTTGCATTGAAATTTTACATTTTGAGTCTGCATCTGGCTTAAATAGATTGGTGTGAGATTTGAATGCAATCCTATGGAGAATATCATGATCTGCTTCAGTAGTCACGGTGCATGTTGACATGTATGTTTCTTTTAGGTGTATTTCAGATTGCCAATGTTGACAGCATTCATGCATGCCCAAACCATGTCAGTCCCACTACCATGCTTGGCTTATGAGAGGATACACCTTTTTTGTAAAACTCACTTGTTTACCACCACACATGCTTGACACCATCTAAAGCAAATTTGTTTATCTTGGTCTCAAGAGAGATGAACAGACCAAGGATATGGATCACTGGAACCATGTCGTGTGATCTGAAGAGAACAATATAAACAAATTTGCTTTAGATGGTGTCAAGCATGTGTGGTGGTAAACAAGTGAGTTTTACAAAAAGGTGTATCCTCTCATAAGCCAAGCATGGTAGTGGGACTGACATGGTTTGGGGATGCATGAATGCTGTCAACATTGGCAATCTGAAATACACCTAAAAGAAACATGCATGTCAACATGCACTGTGACTACTGAAGCAGATAATGATATTCTCCATAGGATTGCATTCAAATCTCACACCAATCTATTTAAGCCAGATGCAGACTCAAAAATTAAAAGTTCAATGCAAAGAAAGGTTGAAACGCACACTGATGACCTCCCTTGTCATCCCTTTTCATTTTGAGACGATTCAAGCCAACATAGCCCCTTCTGTACTGGATTTTAATTTGGGGTGTACTCACTTGTGAGTACATGTTCAAACATTAATGGCTGTATTTTGTTTTTTTCTGAGGGAACAAGAAATTTAAGCGGTTAAATATGTTGTTAAAAGGTCACTAATCATTGTGTCAAAGTTACATTTCTGTAATGCTTTCCTATGAAAAGATATACTCAAAAATCTGCAAAACTGTGAGGGGTGTATTCACTTTCGTGATATACTGTACATGACCTCAGAATGCTCTACATGTTTCAGTTCTATAATTGTACAGTACAGTACAGTACAGTACAGAAATATACAGTACGGTGCAGTATAGAAAAGTACAGTAGAGTATACTGCCCTACAATATCTTGAAAATGGTCAAAAATGGGTTTAGACCGGAAATTGGCTTTAAAATACCTTCTTTTTCTTGTGTTAAAACATTTTCCCGTTTTCAGAAAAAAATGATAAAAAATGATTATACTGCACTTTTTGGTTTTAGGAGGTTACGTCGTACTAGCCAAGAACGCAGTATAACGCACATTATACTGCACTTCTCCATTGACACCGTGGTTTTGGTGTAAGCTTAGACAGTATTACCACAACAGAACGCTGTATAATGATTTTTCAGCTAAAAAGTAATGAGAATTTTTTTTTTTTGCTTTTTGCTTTTCTTTTGTGCATAAATTTCCACCATATTATATGGAAGTGTCATCATCACTTGACCTCCAACACAGTTGCGTTGCCAGAAAGTAAACTTTAAAGCCTTTTTTCTCAGTTTGGCATTTTGAATTATACTGCGTTCTGAAATTGTAGGGCAGTATAGTACAGTACAGTACAGTAGCATACAGTACGGTGCAGTACAGTACATTACAGTAGCATACACTTCGGTGCAGTATAATAAAGTACAGTAGAGTATAGTACAGTACAGTACAGTAGCGTTCAGTACGGTGCAGTACAGTATAGTACAGTACAGTAGCATACAGTACGGTGCAGTATAGCAAAGTACAGTAGCATACAGTATAGTACAGTACAGTACAGTACAGTATTTCACATTACAGTACAGTATAGTACAATACAGTACAGTACAGTAGCATACAGTATAGTGCAGTACAGTACAGTATTTCACATTACAGTACAGTACAGTACTGGGTCATAAGGAAGTAACGTTCTAAATTTCATGCTTTTTCAGCTCCGTAACGGTAATAGCCTTTTTCTTGATAATGGAGGCCATCTTGAATATTCATGACAACTTTTGAATTATCCATAAGACATTTACCAAGTAGTATGAATGGTAAATATGTCTAAAATGTCATATTATATCCATTATTAGTAAGAAAACTGTTGTTGCTGGCGGCCATTTTGAAAAATGATGGCTATGGCCACAATGTTGAAAATTCACGATGGCTCCATATTCAGTTCTTTTTAGAATGCTTTTGGCTACATGTGTATCAATTTTCATGCTTGTGTCACAAACTGAATGATTGTTTTGGTTAGCCGCTGCACTATTAGCCCAAATAGAAATAGACCTACAATATCAATAATATCCAATATCAATAATGATCGTTCATATAGGCTATACAAAGTGGTCCAACTGTTAAATTGTGCTTCAAACACAAAAAGGCGATGTAAGTTACCTTTCATGATACATTTTTTTTATTTTTTTTTTACAAATAAATGGAAACAATTCCAATTTTCAATGATATTCATGTATTTAAAGTGGGCTAAATGGATTCCTAACAGTGCTTTATTTATAACAAAACAATAATGCAAGTGGTGGTAGATCCCTTTTTAATCAATAATGGAAGCCATTATAATTACCAATATAATGAACATACAGTTATTCATGTGGTAATGTATCCATTACTAGATACACAACACATACAAACAACAGTCATAAGTATATGCTTCAATAGCCTGACCTAAATGCATGGTTGTACCTAAACAGGAGGACAGCCCTTGGTGGCAAGGAAGATAGAGGGAAACAATTACAGGCTGCCCTTTTAATGCATGCCATGGAAATGTTGACAAAATTATCCACTGTTGGCTCCTGAGTGGCACCTACAATCCAGCTGACTAAACTATTAAGTACAAGAGGAACAGCTGTTTGTGCTTCACTGAACTTCTGTAGTCTTCTGCAGTGGGAGGCCATGGGAACAACATTGTTCTTTTTCAGTGTTGCTATCTGTCTGGCTCATTTTGCTGGACTGTCACAATCTGTTTCCACACCTAAGGGTAATGTCGAAGACCATGTCTGTTGACAAAGTCTGAGCAACAAACACCAATTCAGGCAAACAGTATTGCAATTGGTGGGTCATGTCGGAGTCTCCTCTTCAATGTATCCTGTCAATAACAACAAATCAAACACAACAATTCATGAGTCATGAATACCGGCAAAGGGGGCTTCATATTGTAGTTCGTTAACATGGTGGGCAGTGTGGCCTAATGATTAGGGAGGTGGTCTTAAGATCAGAGGGTTGCTGACTCAAATCTCTGACCACTGCATACACCTCCATCCATGCCTAAAGTGCCCTTGAGCAAGGCATATAGCCCAACATTGCTTCAAGGAAGGTAAACTATACTCTTTAAATTACTGTAAGCATTACTGTAGCATCACACTGTCAAGAAGACTCCTGCCTTCCTACTACAAAATAATACAGATGGCAAGATGAATGGTCACACACATGTATGAAATTTGCCTTTATTTCGACAAATAATAAATTGCCTTGCAAAGACCTGTAGCTTGAAACATACAACAACTCCACTTGACTGCACCAGGCCAATATGTATTCCTCAATTTGTCTCATTACTTAGAAAATAATATATTATAATGTACATGTGTGTTGGGCACACCGTTATATGTGTATTTGTAAAGGAAAATTTTGTAAGCACATTCATTTAAAATGTCCAAAACTCCTTCTTACGGTGGTGACTAAAGGGCCGTACACACACGTCGCTGCTATTTACTCGCTACTTGCTCACTCGCCTACTTGCCACTCGCTCTGGGTGATTTTGTTTACTGGTTGTAATGGTTCCCGCTGTCCGCGCCAATAACGTCCGTACGAAACAAAATGTAGGCCTACGCTGTTTAACGTTGATCGTGTGCTGTGCACAACCATGCATATGAGCCTTTGATGGTGTACACTGTATGTATTTTCCTCAACACTTTTAACCAAAGTGTGATGGCGTGCAGAAGTTGGGTGGTCAGAACACCACAGGGGCAACGTCACCTGTCAATAATCTGTATTCTGCATTCCAATTGGTTACTCGCTTAACTCGCGTCGCTCGAAGATGAAATAAGTTTATCTCGGAACCCGCCCACATCACATCGCTTGTACTCTCCTCGCCTACTCGCCAGCGAGACTCGCTGAAACACGTAGACATTCTATTGACTTCATCCGCTGAGCGAGTAACTAGCAGCGACGTGTGTGTACGGCCCTTTAAGAACTGACGGTGGTGACAGTAATCTGAAGGTGGTGAAAGTGACCTAATTATTACCTACATTTAGCAAAATAAATAGCCCTCTCAAGTCAATGACATCTAGCATAAACACTTCATTTTTGTGTGTGCACAGTATGTTTGTGCATGTGTTTTTTCTTCATTTGTTAGAGAAGTAGGCCTAGATTATTGAAAATGTGGCATAAAAAGGTTTTAAGTTGTTCAAATCCAAAATATAGAGGTGTATTATCATAGATGAAGGTCTTGGCTGTGCAGTGAATGTATTGGCCGAGCTCCCCATGTTTTACATTTTTCATAAAATGGGCTCTTACTTGGTTTTGTCACCAGCGTCAGACAGAATTAGAAGTAAAAAAATATGTTTACTGTATTTAAGTGAATTACTTTTACAATTCAACATAATTGTAGATACTTATTGGAAGCATATTCTTAAAACTCGTCAAAAACATGTAGGCCTAAAACACATGCTTTTTTGTGAACTACATCAGATGTCACCACCGTCAGGTTTTGAGACAAAAAACCCTCCAAATGCACCTCAGTGGAGGCTGGAGTATAAGTTTGGGTCACAATTACTACTAACATGTCTGGTAATGTTTCATTAACACATACACCTGACGAAGACCAGACTGCATGGTCGAAACGTTGTGTTAATAAACCTGGAGCAGCAACAGTGTGCGGACCTTCCTTCTTTTCATGTTTAATCGTGTTTAAGTCCGGCACCTGTCCAATCTGGATGTGCGCGCTCTCCAAAACGCTAATGTTTCATTAACCAGCACAATTTAGTAAAATATGGAACAAGGTGATGAGCGGAACACAATCTGACGGTGGTGACATCTGACGGTGTGAGACAAATAAACAGTATTTTACATATTATGCATTTTTTGCTCACATTAGCCACTTCGTTTTCGCTCTGTTTCTTAGGGGCTTCATGCCGCTTCTGAAAAAGTATATATAATTAACATTAATGTAACATAATACTTTTAAAACCCTCGACGGTGTTGACAGTTTATGGTTGGGACAGTACCAGTGTCCAAACAAATTAACAAATTGAGGAGAAATTAGTAAACTTACAGGAGATTCAGTGATGGTGAAGTATTCAGTAGAGCTAAAGGTTTGAAAAGGGGTCCTAAGTAATAACAATGACCTTGTGCATGCCTGATTTTGTCTTTTTTTAAAAATCTGACGGTGGGAACTAATATGCTGGACACACTTTGAGCAATCAGAAAATGGTAAATATTTATTACACGCACTATGTGCATATCTGCAGAACCACTTCAATATGGACTTTCACATCATGGTGATAGTATTCAATAATATCAGTGATTATTAGGGGCCAAGCAGCGAAGCTGGCGAAGGCCCCTATAGAGTTAGCTGGTATTCTTATTAGGGGCCAAGCAGCGAAGCTGGCGAAGGCCCCTATAGTGTTAGCTGGTTTTCTTATTATTATGTCACCTTTCCTCTCCTTAGCAAGTCTATGGCAGCCCATAGAACCGTAGGTAGGAAAATGCTGTAAATTGGCACACACATTTGGGCCAGTCTCAGTATTACCCACAGCAATTTATAGGACCCCAACCCCAACGCTCTAGCGCCACCAACAGGTCAAAGTTGCAGGTACATTTCTGCTTGTAACTTTTGAACCGCTGGACCAATTTTCATAAACTTGGTATCCCTGGAATCCTTGGGCCAAGGTAAATCCAACGCACCCTATGACGTCATTTTTGGCCAGGATGGTTTTCCCGCCATTTTGTATTTTATGAAATTAAATAAAAATGCTATTTTTTCCGCAATTTTTGACCATTTCGCCCGAAATTCGGTATATTGTATATCTGTACTGAGATTTGAATGGGGTCTCAAGGAATATTAGATATCTTTTATCGTTTAGCCGTGACAGCCAATCAAAATTGTTGCAAAAGTGGCAAAACAGGAAGTGAGGTCATATCTCAGCAACCCTTTGTCGGTTTCGGCTAGGATTTTTTACACACATAGTAGTCCATTCCATGACCTCCCACAAAAAAATAAGATCCCCAGCTCAAACTCTCTAGCGCCACCAACAGGTAACAGGAAGTGAGCTTATATTTGTCAGCCCTTTAAGGGATTCAAAATAAACTTGGTTCATGTGAGCACACTCCCCTCCAAGGAATGCACACCAACATTGGCGAGATTTGGGCCAAAGGGGGCGCTGCAGTTCCTTCTGTTGCCGTGGCGACTCTGGCAAGTTTACTGCTTGGCCCCGCATTGCTGCTTGCAGCTATATTTACATTTTAAGTCAATTGAAATGATGATGTCTGTCCTTTGGACAGCTGTTTTTACAGGGTGTGGGCAGGTTTATAGCCATGAAAAGTAATAAAATTACACTTAAGTATTTCAAATGACTGTACATTTGTGTTACAGGCCCCTGGGTCTTAACCTGGATTCATTTTGTTCATGAAAATGTAGTTTATTTTCAACAGAATTGGCAGTTTATTGCTGAGACATGTTTTAGCCGCTTTCTCAAGAATCAGTGAGATGTGGCAATAAACCCCCCTCACTAACTCAGATGGGGTGGGGAACAGTCCTTAACTCAAACACAACATTTGGCTAAGATAAAGTACAACTAAGACATCTTTCCACAGATGATAGAACTAGCTTACCTGTCTGTGTGTTTGATGAAACCGTTTTGTCTGTCAGATGTGTTCTCCTAGCTTGCCAAAACACTCCCGGAAGGCCTTCTCCCCTTTGTCACGTTTCCCCCTGTGGAAAATCAGTACGTTATTCTTCAATCACAAAGCAATTAAGTCCATCTATACTAGCTTCTTAGTGTTATTTCCACATCAACGGAACAATTAATTCAACATAAGTGAGCAATTGCGTTGTGCGAGATCAACGTGGGGCTCCATTGACTGGGGATGGTTTCTCGGCTTCTGGTGTAGATCACTCCACCGGAATGGCACTATAGTTTCATAACATAGCCCAAAAAGTGCATGCATCGATGTTATTTTAGTGCGACGCGATGCTGGTCTCGTCGAACCGTAGTGCAGTGTACTAATTTCCAAAGTGTAAAATTGAACTTAAGACGCACCATGTGTCTCCTCTAGCCGCCGTGAACCGCTGTTTATCGGTCATCCCCAGTCAATCGAACCCCACGTTGATCTCGAACAACGTCCATGTAAACTTCAATCTTACGACCATAGACTTTAGATAGTCAACATTAAACACTGTAAACTAAGATTAAAAGGGAGACGTCCGGGGCGACAGTCCATCTGTTACAATGGCAACAGGGTGAAGTGTTTACCAAATCATTATCGTCATCTTTTAGGAAAATACTTTACACACACCTTAACGTGGTTAAGAGCATGCCACTTACCATTTGTAAATGAGGTGAACCTCGTCCACCACAACTCTGAGGACGTTGTGTTGGAAGACTTTGGTCCCCAACATGTCGCCCCACTTGTTCTGCAAAAGCCATGCCACCGGACTGCCGAACACCAAAGCACTGACCCCTTCTGATGTTTGCTGGGTTATCGACGCCCAGTTGCATGGCAGTGAGTTCAAAATTGCTCGCCTCCTTCACCTGGTCTTCCATTAGGGCTAACAGGGGCGAGACGACTACTACCATTGGGTTTTCAAAGAGCCCCATCATTTTGGCGACCAGTGGAACTAACTGGTAAATAAGACTTTTGCCATAGCCTGTCTGTAACACGGCGAAAACGTCCTTCTTAAAAATGAATGAACGTAGAGCCTCCTCTTGCTCACGTTTTAACGAAAACCCCAAGTCTAAGTCTTCCAAAACTGATGCCAAGGCTGACTCAAACCAGCGCTGTTCCATTGCCGCCGCCATCTTTCTTGTTGTGCTTTCGCTTCCACTGCCCAACGTCTCACTGCTCTGTCGTCACTCTCTCAAAACCTCGCCCCAGAACCCTCTGCCCCGCCCGCGTTGATTCAAAACACATCTCTGCGTTGTGATTGGTTTAGTTGCCATCTGCCAGATTCAGGGCAGTATTTTCAAAATGAAAAGTGGTTCAAAGCCAGACCTTTTTGCCGTCCAGCAGTTGGCGCTGGTTTTCCAGGCTATCTCTTTTGCCAATCTATGTGTCCCCTAGCCTAGCGAGCTAAACCCCTACAGCTTGAAAGCTGACAGGGGTCTAGAGTAGCTGGGAAGCTGTGTGGGCGGGATAAACGGTTGTCTATCAAAATGCCTGGGCACTCAACACCACGCAATAGGATGGCGCAACAACCAATCACACTGGATCCACACACAGTAAACTGTAGGGTCGTGACCTACAATAGTTACGGTCGGAGCAGCTACCTTAGCGGCAGGGTAGCTAAGCTTCCTTTCTGCTCACTCAGACTCAGCGAGATCGCAAATTAACGCAGACGGCTGTTAGCCCACATAACTTACTCAGTATCACAAAACACTGTCTACATGTGTTAACGACTAGCGTCTTTTGATCCTAAGTAACATTTAACGGCCACGATTTTGTTCTACACCTACAAGAAATGGTCAAATAACAAATAACAAAGCCTGTGACTGTCTAGTTCTGCAAACTGCTAACAGTAGCCTCGTCAGTTCATGGCAGTCTATGAAAGATTTGGAGCATCTCTGCTTTCTGACTGGACTTGAATATTAAATATTGCTATTTACAAAGGCCTAAAGAGTAGGGCTATAACGATATACGCTCAACTCACGATTCGGTTCGTATCCCGATTTTTGACCTACGGTTCGATACACCCCATTTGAAACTTGGAACCACTATCACCTCGAATTATATTGTTTTTTTCTGGACTGAAGGATAAAAAAACTTTGAAAGGGCATATCACGATCAGGGACGCATTATCCTATGGTGCCACCGGTGCTGCAGTACCGGGCCCCGCCACTAGAGAGGTCCACAGAGATTGGAAAATATGAAACGATATTTTGAGACAATCAATTGTACTTTTGACGCATTTCGCCATCCGTAGGCAAGCAGATGCGCGTATGCATATCTTGTCACCAGACTAGACAGGCAGCTTGGGCCCCCTAACTGGCTGTAGCTGGGTAACAGTAGTGGCAATTTGTTACAAGTGTTCTTTCTTTTTAATCTTCGCTTGGCCCCCCTACTGAGCCTAGAATCGCCTCTGCATGCACGCAGGAATCGGAGGTCGGAACTTATCATTTCAGTCAGATGCTTCTTCAGAAGCCTCTGTCGTCAGGCTACTTCAGATTGCATGGATAAATCCGGCATGGATTAATGCAATGAAGAGAAGGTTGGCAACGTTATTCATTTTTGTGTAATGTCAGTGTTATAATCGCTTTTTGTAATTGTTGCATAGCGATCATGGACTTGTGCAATCATGTAGGCATTAGCTAAGCAAACAGAGCACCGCACATACCAACCTAACTTTATCTTATTCTATAGTTAAAACATGAGGAAATAAATCACGCACCCAACTGCATTCGCGAAACAAAAGTCTTTCATGGCGCGGCGAGGACCACTTCTGAGGTGTTTTTTAAAAAGTGTTCACAATAATGCTACGTAGCAAGTGCACCAACCTAGCGCTCAAAGTTCTGACAGTCTGACAACAACAGGACAAGCCAAGGATCTAGCAAACACTAACATGATATAGTAGCATTTTCCTAAAGCACTGTTATGGCCATTTCCCTAAAGCACTGTAATAATGTCGATGCTCTGTCAGAGTATATCTTTGCGTTCGGGTTTGTGTTCAGTTAAAACATGCCCACTCGCGGATTGTTCTCTAGTTAGCGAGTGGCTCATATCTGGGAGAAAAAAAACTTGCGTGATACATCCACATCCACATCCAAACATCACGAATTTGCACCATGGTCTAGTGAAATGATTGAATATTAGTGCAGTTTAATGCACCATCTACTACAAAGTAGATGAATACCTCTAACTTCCGAATGATAATATGGTCAATTTTGAGCGGATTTCGTGATAGCTTCGCTTTGCTGTGGTTCGCTGCTAAGGGGATTCCCCTCCCTTGCGACAAGCGACAACTGAATTCTTTCCTTTGACAGACAGCCAGTCTTTCCAAGGCCATTGGAGTTTAAATTATTTAACGTAGTGTTTCCCAGGGCTTCGATTCGACAAATTGGTCGGCAGCAACGTAGCAAAAATAGACTTTTGTTTGTGCTTCTAGCTGAGTCGACGTTTACTCTGCCAAACGGCAGTGCACAGAATCTCCTCCCTGTCAGCTGGCTATTGGCTTGCGTTGCGACTGGTGAACTCAGCAGGGGGTTCAGCGCACCCTTTTTTGTGTTGGAGTAGTAGAACGTGTAGCCTGCTTTGTGTCATACATTTTGAGTATGGCTCATTATAATGTGGTATAGGGGCCCCGGATTGCGTCTGCACCGGGCCTCGGTGAGGGTGGCCCTGATCACGATACTGCCTCACATCACGATATATTATTGTGACTCTGAGTATCGCGATTTATCGGTTCGATCCAGTATCAATACAGCCCTACTAAACATATGGTCAGCAAGCAGACAAGTTACAGTGCCCTCCATAATTATTGGCACCCCTGGTTGAGATGTGTTAAAAGCCTTAAAATAAATTCAGTGTTTATTGCAGAAGAATACTGTCACACTGAAAATTTTAGGAAAATGTAGCCTTCAACTCAAATGAATTGTAGGAAAATAAAAAAAATCCCTGACTAAAAAATAATTATTTTTCATTAAATCACCTGTTCCACAATTATTGGCACCCTTAACAATTCCCAGGAAATAAATATAATTGAAGCATTTCTGTCATTTCTACAGTAGTTTACAAAGTTTACCAGAGTATGTAGGAACATTTAATTAGTAATTCATCACTTCCTGTTTCCCTGGGGTATAAATATGACGTGACACAGAGGCCATTTCTCTTATCCACTCTTAAACATGGGAAAGACAAAGGAACACAGCATACAAGTGAGGCAGATGTGCGTCGACCTTCACAGGTCAGGCAGAGGCTACAAGAAGATTGCCACTCAACTGCAGCTGCCCATATCTACTGTGAGAGGAATAATTAAGAAGTTCAAAACAACTGGAACAGTGGTAAACAAGCCTGGACGAGGACCCAAGTTTATTTTGCCACCACGCACAGTGAGGAGGATGGTAAGAGAAATCAAAATATCTCCAAAGCTCACTGTTACAGAATTACAACAAATGGTAGCATCCTGGGGTCACAAAGTCTCCAAATCAACCATCAGGCGCTGTCTACACGCCAACAAGCTGTTTGGGAGGCATGCACGGAAAAAACCTTTCCTCACCCACAATCATAAACGCAAACGTCTGGAGTTCGCCCAGCGGTATTGGGGCTTCAACTGGGACCGTGTGCTTTGGTCAGATGAGACCAAGATTGAGCTTTTTGGCAACAAACACTCTAAGTGGGTCTGGCGTGCCACGAAAGATGCGCATGCTGAAAAGCACCTCATATCCACTGTGAAGTATGGGGGTGGGTCAGTGATGCTGTGGGGCTGTTTCGCTTCCAAAGGCCCTGGGAAGCTTGTTAGGGTGCATGGCATCATGAATGCTTTGAAATACCAGGACATTTTAAATCAAAATCTGTTGCCCTCTGCCAAAAAGCTGAAGATGGGTCGTCACTGGGTCTTTCAGCAAGACAATGACCCTAAACATATGGCCAAATCTACACAGAAATGGTTAACCAGACACAAAATCAAGCTCCTCCCATGGCCATCTCAGTCCCCAGACCTCAACCCCATTGAGAACCTGTGGGGTGAGCTGAAGAGGAGAGTACAGAGGAGAGGACCCAGGTCTCTGGATGATTTAGAGAGATTCTGCAAAGAGGAATGGCTGAAGATCCCTCTTTCTGTCTTTTCCCATCTTGTGAAACATTATAGGAGAAGATTAGGTGCTGTTTTGTTGGCAAAAGGGGGTTGTACAAAATATTAACAACAGGGGTGCTAATAATTGTGACACACATTATTTGATGTCAAATAATTATTTCTTTATGTGGGATTTTTTCCCCACTGAATAAATGCACTTGTATTGAAGGTTGGATTTTTCTCTTTTTTTCCATTAAGGTCCCATATTATTTAGAGAAAAATAATAATAATTGGAAGCTAAAAACACATCTCAACCAGGGGTGCCAATAATAATGGAGGGCACTGTATATGAACTATCTTCTAAGTATTATCAGGGTCCCCGCGGGACATTAAAAAGCATTAAAAAGCATTAAATACAGAACTTGCAATTTAAGGCTTTAAAAGTCATTAAATTTCGAGGTGTGGCATTAATTTTCCAAAATATCAGCATTAAATTTCACCCGTACACATTGTAGTAGCCTAATATATAGACGTTGAGACAGTTAAATTACGTAAAAACAGGTTTCCATCACTAAGACAGACGGCAACAAGCGCTCCGAGTCGGAACACGCCTGGGGTAGGAAACAAGGCACTCGACAGTAAATGACAGGCGGCCAGGTAGGATCCCTCGCCTGGATCCCCCTACTGGTTGATGACGATGGCTGACCAAGTAAATTCCATCGACCACAATGCGTGTGGTGGCTGACTTGACCGCAGTTAAGAGTTGAGACATTAAATTTCATCAACCAAAATGCCGCGTGGATATTTGTATTTCTGTGGTAGACCTACCGTCGAAACTTACTTGTCGAAAGCGTAAGTCTGAGTGATTGTAGCGTTTGCTAATTTCATGAATGCCATGATTGAAGTAGAATATTGCACGGTTAAACTGCTAATCTAAATTGCAAAGTCTCTGAGCTTCGTATCATTGTGTTTAAGGTTATTTGATGCTGTCAAGGGGTAACGCAATCGGGAGTGTGCCCGAGTGTTGTGAAGTTGCAAGCGGTGGAAATGTGTGTAAAATGTAATAAACCGGTGTTTACGAGTCTAAATGACGCAATGAGGATATGCGAGGATGTCCAAATCGGTAACCGCGTGGCGTGTGCATCGGTAGGTTATATTTTAGTCGCGTGTCAGCGGTGAAATGCTTGTGGTATTCACATGAAGCTGCTGCTGCTTCTTGCTCTTGCCGCTCCGAAGAAGGACTTGTTGCTTGCTAAACTGAAAGTAGAACGCCTCTTGCTAGATGACACCGTCTCTATGATGAAGCTTGGGGGGGAAATGGAGGAGTAGCCCAGAGCCGTTCCTTTTTAACCCTTTTTAATCCACAGGTGTTATAGCCTCTACTCATAGTAGGCTAATGTGCACTCAACTATTTATCCATTATGAATGGTCAATTGTTGCCCATTTTATTTATTTTTATTTTTTTTATAATTGAAGGTATTTGATGAAATGTCATCAAACTTTCAAACATGCACAATTTTGAAATGGTTTCAGTTTTGAAGGAATTTAAAAGAAATGGGTTAGGCCTAATGGTGTTTCAAACTAGTGTGTGTCACCTCGCTCTTTTTTGTTGTGTTTGCATCTCTTTGGTTAAATTAAGCACAACAATAAAGACTATTGGAGCTTGGGCCCTCCTGGGCAGCAGCCAGATCAACTGTAATTTTAACACAGATGCAGGCTACTTTGATTTTAAATAATAATACATTATTCTAAGGGAGGGGCAGATTCTGCACAGTCATGAAAACTCCCACATCATTCAGAAACCTCTTTAACAAGTCATGGCAAATGTCTGCCACAGAAAGTGACAAGGGAGCTGGCAGTGAGAATTAAATAACACAGAGAGCAGCGTGAATGCATGCTCAGTTATATTTCATAGGCTGATTAAAGCATGTGTGAGGCTGAGGGAGAAACATTAGGCCCCCCCATTAACTTAATTCCTGCTTGTATGCAATTCGGCAAGCTTGGTCTCCATAGGCTTCCAGATCAGTTCTTCCTTGCTGCTGCTTACATGTGTTCACATTAGGCTTCACTACTAGCACAATAGTCTTAAATAATACTTGTATTGTATATATGTATTGCATTGCATTATAGCAATGTAATAACACTTATACCATGTAACGAGACATTTGGGAGCTTTGGAAGTCTACAAGTAGCTTACTAAATAGACGGGAATGAGACCTTGCCGACCGAGCTAGCCACAGCATGAAAAGGGGGATTTGTGACAATGAAATCGTCCACGGAATTGCCTAACTTTCGTCTGATTTTGAGCGCTTGAGAGAATGCGAAACTAATAGTTTTGGTGACACTTAGATCGCCCGGAAGCGAATCAGAGCCGCGGAACGGTCTCACAGCAGGGTGTTAATGGCCCAACGATTAACATGAAAGGCAATGACAGCCAGCCCGGAACGTGGACTAGCCTTGCTCTTATTGGACGAAAAAGACACGTGACTCAAAGTAAAAGAGCTGCGCTGTTGGTTAGCAGGGTCGGCAGCTACGACCTTCTATTGGTCACGTTGGATTAATTTATGCATACCGTATACAGTAGGTCCGTATAATTATGCAAAAAATATTATTACTAATATACCTAGGTTGATTTTACTTTGTATATTCACATCATTATATTCACATCATTATAGACTGCACTGTGATGGGGCTTCAGCATGCATGATGTGAATGTATTGATAAAATGAAAATGAATGAAATGAAAATGAATTTTTTAAACGCTTTTAATATCACACCAAACAATGTACACACACTTAGACAGGAACCATGCATTTCATAAAAATACATAATTTAAAACAACACACATACCCTGCAAACAATATACTCTATATGCAGTGATGTATACAGTAGCCTACTCAGGTCACAAATGTACAACTCAGAAACAAACACGCATCTCTCTCCCAAGCGGCGTTTCCGATTGTCTCCCACGTCCTAACACTGGCCGTCAGAGCATTGAAGAAATCTTAATACTCAACATCACTCAAATTTTGCCTAGTAGAACAGGTGAGGTCAGGCATAAACGCGTTGTCCTGACCGTCTGTTACCAAGACAATGCGATGCGACACAGAAAAGACGGGCGGCTCTGCACTTTATTTAACAGTGGAATCATCCGACGCGAGGCACGAGTTTGGAGTTTGTTACAACAGACATGACCGCTGTAAAATAAAAACTGATCAGGCAATGCTTTGATCATGTCTTGTTAACTTTGTTGGCCACGGAGCATAGTGACTAAAAGTTAGCATCAACTTTGAAAAAGGGTCAAGTCACCATCAGAAGAAAACGGCCGTCTTGTAAAACATGTGTTTGAGTGAAACGGTAGACGGTAGGGACTTTGCGAGGCTATTTATTTAATGCCTACATATAACGTGACCAAAAATGTCTCTAAGCTGCACGTTGCAATATAGCCAAACCTATTCGAGAAAACCTGATGTAGTAGGGGCTCTAAGCCGAGAAATCGTTACGCGCTGGATAGAAGCATATAATTCGGTACACGTGTTCCTTGACTGATTTGAAGACATCCTAGAAGGGGTGCCCCTTGAAAAAAAAATGTCTACCATGTCATATACAATATGTCATCAGTGTTTCCCACAGAAATTTTGGAAACTATGGGGGCAGCCGGGGTTTATTTTGTCGGGGGGGGGGGGGGGGGGGGGTCTTCTCACACGGGCCTTTTTTTTTGGGGGGGGGGGTGTATTCTTGCAGCGTAAATGAAAAACGGCAAAACAATGACTACAGTATGACATTGGCGCATGGAGAAACTGTAGGCCTGGGCCTATATTTCAGCCATTTATATTTTGAGAAATAAGGCTACATAAGATTTTACCCATGACTTGTATAATAGTAGTACATTGTCATTGTCAAAAAATGCAGTACAGTGAATAATTTCTGTTTACAACACAGTTTCATTCGTCCCTCATGCAGGGGTCTGGGAAACAATAATAAAACAAAATAGGAGCAGAGATAAGAATTTAAGAGCACTGTGAAATTGTTAACGCATAGACAAAAAGGGTCTTAGAGGGTAGGCTATGCCTTTTCCCCCACACATAGCCTATCTGTAGGCGTACACATTCTACATGAGGGGTGCTGGTCACAGGGCCAGTTTTTTCCAAATTCCTCCCATTAAAAGGGCTGAACAACATATTACACATTTATGTCTATATTCACATTCATTACACATTAATTTCTATATGCAGCCCGATGTCTCCTCTGCTGTGTCAATGAAGGTCTGTCACCAAACTCATTACAACTGTAAAACAAAGCCTTGGGAGTGTTAGTAAACTCATCCCAACTGTCCCTTCTCTGAAGGTTTTTTATATTGCTCCCAAACCCAAGTAAACTACAACAACTTGACTTTTGATCCCTGTCTTTCAAGCACTTGTGGTTCTCTCTATAGCAGGGGTGCCCAACCTTTTTTTAACCAAGATCTACTTTTGAAGTTGATGGTCTGCCGTGATCTACCAAGTCAAATTCAAGGATGTCAGTATGAAAATTTAAGACCACCATTTATTAATCACCATTATTATGAACAAAATGTTTTCAGTAGGCTACTATGGCCGTATCTTTTCAGTGTGTTTTTAAAGTGTGTTGAATAGCCTATCTTTACAAAGCAATGCAGCACTGATAGTATGCAGAGATAATTTCAGTCATACACAAGTCATAAACAACTGAAACAATTTCAAAATGATAAACATTTGGTATATAAAAGGCACATAGGCCCTATTTCTAAAATATGATGAAGCATTATCATGCCTTCAGTGGTATAGGCTACAAATTAAAAAGGGCTCAGAAATTCACCATTTGTTATGGGTAAACAGTAGGCTACTATGAGAGAGAGAGAGAGAGAGAGAGAGAGAGAGAGAGAGAGAGAGAGAGAGAGAGAGAGAGAGAGAGAGCAATGAGAGAACTCATTGGATTGGTTCCCCTGTTAAGTGTGACTTCTTCTATGAAGGTTTTTTTTTTTTTCAGCTCTCTGGGACAGTAGCACAGCAAAGGCTTTCTATTGTGAGTTTGGCCAATCGTTTTGTCCACAACTGAAGCAAGAAACAGCACAAATTGAAGTGAATTCCATACATGTCAACAACTAACATTTCCCTTACACGCGGCACGCGATGTAAACGCAGTTAGCGATGATGCATGCGACTAGCGATTTGGACGAAGATCCTCGCATATCGGCGTGTCATAACGCATCGTTGCGCACATGTTCTGTTACTCACCCGATGTTACACGTGTGCACACATGAATCAACTGTAATACCCTTACGGTCACTTCCTAATGCTTTCCCCTCATTCTGTGTTACCGTGGGACTACTTATCTAACCAATACAGAGTCTATAGGATGTATTTACTCCAGGAGGAAAATGCGAAGGAAATTCAAAATCGTAATTCAAATCGTTTTTAACAAAAACGGATATCGTTAAAAAAAAAAAAAAAAGTAAAAAAAAAATTAAAAAAAAACATTTTTTTTTTTTTACATTTTCGTAAACTATGGCGGCCAAATTTAAACTATGGCGGGCCGCCATAGTTTCCTCAATGTATGGGAAACACTGGTCATGTTGGTAACGCATTACATTGTTATTACATGACATTATACTTAGCTGACAATGTTAATATAGTCCTCAGAAGAGATGAAGCAAGGGTAGCCTGCTAGACCAGATTGATAAAACTACAAAATGTACATAGTGTGAAAGTATGGGTGAGTCTGTGCTTACGTGCTTGACAGCATGTAACATTGTAAACGATTTGAGAAGATTCTTGGTCTGAATTAAAATGAGCATTGCCAACACTAATACTAGAGAATAGACTGCTGCTAATGCTCGATTTGAATGGGATAGTGTCAGTGCAAGATGCCCTAGGTAGCAGGTTCTCCATCCTCTAATTTCCATAACAGATATACGTATTTTATTTGTATGAGAGAGGGTAAAGGACAGGACCTTTCCATATGTATGAAGAACCCCATAAGATCACCTAATTCTATATTTGTACAAGTGCATATTGTGAGAGCATTTCAGTCATCTTTAGAATGGCATTACAGATTACTCAATATAGGCCTACATGTAGGCCACAGTATGGCTTCAGTTCAAATTAAATGGGAATGACTCCTTAGTGTATGTTGAGTAAGAAGACAAGTCCTCACCTAGTAGCCTACTTGTGTCAAAAGTTGTATTAGTTAGCTCAGTAATCATTGAGTACTTAAACTGCTATCAAAACTGACAGCTGATGGACAACATGTACTGTAGGTCTTTTGCCACCCTTACCCATAGGAGAAATATCTATATAGAACAACACTTCTCATATGGTATATACTATGAAAGTAAATCATTACCTGGACTCATTTTCTTGATATGCAAGGCAAATAAATAGTCTGGGCGGAAGAATAGTCGATCATACCCCGCCCCCTTTAACCTTCAAGATTTTGAGTGGTAACAGTAACATAACTCATTCCCACTACACCTTTTTGCATAATATTGTACATGTCCTCAGAATGCTCTACATCAGTGGTTCTCAAACCTTTTGTGTGAAGTACCCCCTGAGAAAATATTGAGCTCTCCGAGTACCACCTTGACAACCAACATTAGAATATCGCAGTAAAGGCCTTCCATATTCACTTTTGCCAGTCAGTACAGGAGAGGTTCATAATGGCATTCCAAGTACCACCAGAGATGTCTCAAGTACCACCAGTGGTACGTGTACCACAGTTTGAGCACCACCGCTCTACATGTTTCAGTTCTATAGTTGTACTGTACACTACAGTGCAGTGCAGTGGAGTGCAGTACAGTACAGTAGCATACAGAATGGTGCAGTATAATAAAGTACAGTAGAGTATAGTACAGTACAGTACAGTAGCATACAGTACGGTGCAGTACAGTACAGTAGCATACAGTACGGTGCAGTATAGTACAGTACAGTACAGTACAGTACAGTAGCATACAGTACGGTGCAGTACAGTACAGTAGCATACAGTACGGTGCAGTACAGTAAAGTACAGTACAGTAGCATAAAGTACGGTGGAGTCTAGTTAAGTACAGTACAGTAGCATACAGTACGGTGCAGTACAGTACAGTACAGTACAGTAGCATACTGCACGGTGCAGTAGAGTACAGTACGGTATATCACATTACAGTACAGTACAGTACAGTACAGTACAGTATAGTAGAGTACAGTACAGTGCAATACAGTAGAGTACAGTATAGTCAGAGAGAGTAGAGAGAGAGAGGTTCCATTGGCCCATTGTTTCCAGGTTCTATTATTGGGGGGGGGGAATCCCCCTTTAGGCAGACCTAGGCAGACCTGAGGACTGTTCTATTCAGGTCTAGGAGCATTATTACACGCCCCTTTAGGCAGACCGGAACCTGGTCATGTTAGGTGCCCATAGAAACCTATTATGTTGGCATATCTCTATACTTAAAGAATCTCTGGTATAGTCTTATAGACGTTAGCCCTCCAAAGCCAATAGGATTTCCACATGCTGTTGTTTTAAGTTTTTGAAAGACTATTTTAGTAGCCTATGTGAGAGAGGGAAGGCAGGCAGAAATGTTTTAAACAAAGGACCACACCCACAAATAAAAAATAACGAGCAAACAATAAATTAAGTGGTTAGGTAGCCAACATGTCATCTAGATCAGTTTTTCCCAACCTTTATGGTTTTGTGTACCCCCTAACCCTTTTCGTAGTGCCATGAGTACCCCCTAACTCATGTTTACATCACTTTTTCTAATCCAATGTTACTATGCTCCATGCATTTGTTAAAATTAAAAATTTTCCAAGTACCCCCTGCAGTGTGCTCGCGTACCCCTAGTGGTACACGTACCCCTGGTTGGGAAACACTGATCTAGATTAAAGCCAAAAGTAGACATGTTAAAAACAGACATGTTACCATTTTGCTCTTTTAAAACACATTATCTGTCAATATACTGTATGGATGGTGTATTGCATATTGATTATTGATTGATTATTAATTTCCTAAGCATAAATGCCCTTATCACTCCATTGTACACTTAGGACTGCGATATACATATCTGAACATTAATCAGCATACATTTGTCATTTGACAGCTGTCACTGACACTTGATATGTACATGTATTATTGACTTGATTGATATGAATATATTTCAGTTGGACTCCTAGGGTTAAATCATTGAGGGGGTCCTAAGGAAGTAGTAGTAGTTTGTGTGTGTGCGCGCATGTGTAAGTGGGATTAAAATTATTGTTTGCCATCTTTATCTGAAGAGCAGACTGAGTGTCTGAACCTGCTAATGCTAGCATGCTAACATTGGGACAGTTATGTGTGGCCCAGTTCAAGGGTTTATCTCTTCTCCCCTAAATTTTCTAACCACAATTTTCTTTTTGGATGTTATAGATATGACCCACTGCAAATTTTTAAAACTCTTAATGAATGTTGGTTCAATAGCTAAATGCCCAGAAATGAGCTCTCAATTGTAGAGTGATCTCATTCTGACCATGGTTTTTATGATTTTCCTGTTTTTGAATCTAAATAAGACATATATAACATTGTTTTTATGGTAAGTTTTGCACATATTTTCAAAGTTCAGTTTGTATACATCACACACAAATAGGTGGATTGGCCCATAACACCATTATGTCCAGGCAATACAGCATTTTACTACTATTGGCTCGTTTTAGGCAGCCTTCTTGTATTTACCCCATAAAAATGACCTTAATGACATTGAAATTTGGGGCACCCCTTCTGAAATGATGGAGAACACCCTAAGGAAGGTCTACACCGATTTTGGTGCTTCTATCCAGCGCGTAACGATTAGGCCCTTTTTGGACGCTAAGAGACCCAGCTAATGCAGCCCGAGTCCAAGAACTTCAATGCACCAGAAGTGAATTTGCCTTCTAGTTGGGTGCATCACGTGTATTTAATAGAATATATGCGCATGTACATTACAGCTACCTTATTACCTGGAATATTTTTGAGGGCTGATATTACAAAAAGCTAGTAGGTAATTTTACTTTTCTTTTCTCTACCTACAGTATATCACGAAAGTGAATACACCCCTCACAGTTTTGCAGATGTTTGAGTATATCTTTTCATAGGAAAGCATTACAGAAATGTAACTTTGACACAATGATTAGTGACCTTTTAACAACATATTTAACCGCTTACATTTCTTGTTCACTCAGAAAAAAACAAAATACAGCCATTAATGTTTGAACATGTACTCACAAAAGTGAGTACACCCCAGATTAAAATCCGGTAGAGAAGGGGCTATGTTGGCTCGAATCGTCTCGAAATGAAACGAAATGAAAAGGGATGACAAGGGAGGTCATCAATGTGCGTTTCAACCTTTCTTTGCATTGAACTTTTACATTTTGAGTCTGCATCTGGCTTAAATAGATTGGTGTGAGATTTGAATGCAATCCTATGGAGAATATCATGATCTGCTTCAGTAGTCACAGTGCATGTTGACATGCATGTTTCTTTTAGGTGTATTTCAGATTGCCAATGTTGACAGCATTCATGCATCCCCAAACCATGTCAGTCCCACTACCATGCTTGGCTTATGAGAGGATACACCTTTTTTGTACAACTCACTTGTTTACCACCACACATGCTTGACACCATCTAAAGCAAATTTGTTTATCTTGGTCTCTTCAGATCACACAACATGGTTCCAGTGATCCATATCCTTGGTCTGTGCATCTCTCTTGAGACCAAGATAAACAAATTTGCTTTAGATTGTGTCAAGCATGTGTGGTGGTAAACACGTGAGTGACTGATGACCTCCCTTGTCATCCCTTTTCACTTCGTTTCATTTCGAGACGATTCGAGCCAACATAGCCCCTTCTCTACCGGATTTTAATCTGGGGTGTACTCACTTTTGTGAGTACATGTTCAAACATTAATGGCTGTATTTTGTTTTTTTCTGAGTGAACAAGAAATGTAAGCGGTTAAATATGTTGTTAAAAGGTCACTAATCATTGTGTCAAAGTTACATTTCTGTAATGCTTTCCTATGAAAAGATATACTCAAACATCTGCAAAACTGTGAGGGGTGTATTCACTTTCGTGATATACTGTACCATTCAACCATGAGTGGTTGGCTCTGTCCACCCACCAGTTTTAACTAAATAACTAAGACATTGTGTGTGTGAGTGTATGTGTGTGTGTGTGTGTGTGTGTGTGTGGGGGGGGGGGGGGGGGGGGAATGAAAGGGGAAAATAAGTTCAAAAATGTAAAAAAAATCCAATTTGGCAAAAAATAAATCAGAAAAAAACTGAATGAGGAAAAATGAAACTGAATTTGAGAAAAATTAAAACGGATTTCATAGGCCCCTACGACAGGTTAGGTTTGGGAAGGGCACAATTCATAAAACTCAGAAACATAAAAATGCTTTTTCAAAAAAAAAAGGGTTCTATGTTCCCCACTGCATCCAAGTAGACTGCTGCCACATTGCTAAGAGCAGGTTGTTATTACACCTCTGACAGGTTAGGTTTAAGGATAGTTTTAGTCAGGGCACATACAAAAATGGATTTGAGTAAAAGTTGTCAATTCATAGTAAATACGTGGTGGAAAAATAGTACAGGTACAGCATTTTAGTGCAGACTATATAGGTATGTACAATATTATAAACATTGCTGTTGATTTCATGTTCTTCAGCCGCCAATCATGCCAGCAGGGTCTACTGAAGGTCTCTGGTCACTGCTTCCTCGTCATACTGCAACAGGCACTCAGTCTCACTTCTGGGAGCTGTAGAAACAACAAATAAATAAATACTTCGTCATGCACCTCATATTGACATAGCAAATATATCAATAAGCAAGACATATTGAGCCCAACAGGGATAATCTTACACTATATCAGTTTTCTGTGGTCTCTTGTAAGATTGCCCATCACCATCCTGCAGGACACTACCGTCTCCCTGCCAGGATCTGTAGGATGTAAGAAAATAAATCAAAACATAGCAATGCACAGCATTGACAACTTATCTATAAAGTAGCACAAGTCATATTGACAATGTAGGCCAGGGGTGGGGAACCTATGTCTCTAGGGCCCTTTGCGATCCTTGAGGCAGTTTTATCCGGCCCCCGATATAATTTTAATGCAATTCCATCTTCACAAAAATTATGACATATTTTGTAAAGGAATCTTAGAAAATACATTAGCAATACAATTAAGTTATATTCAGGGAACCTGAAGAAGGTGGTGTTTGTTTAAATGTGGCTGCCTTCAATATAGGCCTGAAGTGAAAGGGAAAATCCTGGTTTGTGTTCATAGTACGGCCCTTGGAGGACTTTTATGGCCCCTCGGATGAATTTGAAGTGGCCATTCGAATGAGAAAGGTTCCCCAACCCTGACGTAGGCTATAGGTTAAGCTTACCCTCTTTCACTCTACTGTGCCCATTTCGGGTTGACCTCCACACGCGTCTGTAGCACAGCACACAGGATTGCAGGACACAGCATCCTGCAGGACACTGCAAAAAACAAGGGGAACGAATAAATGACCTGTCCAGTTCTATAAAAAAGAAAAGAAATTTGATGCAGTGCCAGAGCTGTGGTAAAAGTAACCTTGGTTATATCATCTAAGACTTGGGTGTGTGTGAGTGTGTGGTAAATCCAGTGTTCACATTATTCAGATATGAGAATTAATTCATTAATTTTAACTGATATCACCACATACCGATATCAGTGCAATTTCACCCTGCCAAGACACTGGACCTTCTATGATCAGGGCGTCCTCGTCATACTGCAGCAGGCACCCTGTTGTTTCTACAGCTCCTAGAAGAGAGACAAATAAATTAAATACTTCGCCATGCATCTCATATTGACATAGCAAATGTATCAAGGAGCAAGTCATATTGGTCACAAAGAAGTTAATCTTACATTCTTTCAGTCTTCTATGGCAAGAATGCTCCTCATAAGAGCTGTTAGGCCTTCAAGTGACTCGTCTTCGCCATATTATGAGACAGCAGCCTGTGAAAACATGGTAAATAGAATAACCCATTAACCTTGGGTCCTAATATAATACATGGACATAAACTAGCCTACATTATTTAGACAATGTCAGTAGACCTCCACGTGAAACAATAAGAAAAAGTGACCATGCATAATTTCAATTTCTTGCCGGCTACACTTATTTGTGCAACAAGTGCTGTTTTGAGGACCCATACGTTTTAAGGACATGCTGCCTACTGTTGCAAATGCCAGGGTATTTCACATTGATTTCGGGGGGTGGCGTGCTCTATGCTACACTTATTTGTGCAACAAGTGCTGTTTTGAGGACCCATACTTTTTAAGGACAGGTTGCCTACTGTTGCAAATGCCAGGGTATTTCACATTGATTTCTAAACTATTTCTTAACTACAGGGACGTTAGTCGATACATAGTAATGACGCTACGACCAAGCTACTAGGGAATGTAATTAAACTAGTTGCTTCGCTACTGCCCAGCACTGAAAACCAACATACCCAGACGGCACACCAATCTTGCCAACGTCGCCTAGATGCATTTTTGCCGCTGTAAAATACATTGGCAAGACGTCTAAGCGTTAGTTCATCAGCGAAATGCCGGGCAGACGTGAAAAATGAGCAGTGCCCAGCATCTAGTTGATGAGCTAACGCAATAGCATGCTAACGGTAGCCTTTGTCAATCTTAAACGCTGGGAGATGGTCACTCCCAAGTGAGATCACTCCCGGACGTGTAGTCCCAGGTGATTCTATCAATCCCAGGCGTTCTATCCCACCCGATTACATTTCTCGTATTATCATACACTACCACATACAAGCAATATAGGGTTAGGTTAAGGGTTAAGGTTAGGGTTAGGTTTAGGGTACATAACAAAAAACTAACATCAAAAAGATAACTAGCTCGGTGGGCTCGATAGTCTGGCTAGTGGGAGCGAACCGACTGGGGATCGAACCGCGCTGGGAGCGACAAACTGGGAATCATCTTTAGGCAGGGGAAAGGCAATTGAGAACGAGCAATGTCAAACAATTTACCATCAACAAGTATACTTAACATATTCACCGTTTCACTACTGCATTTTGTCATTACGATGCTCGCAAGTCATCAGAATTTACTAGCGTACAGCAGCAACAAGAGTAGTCACATTCATTGAGGGGACTTGTGCTACAACTTAGCAATGGCGGATCTGTGTTCAGAGGAGCTATTCAATCGCTCTTGAGTACTGAAACTTTAAACCACAGTTGAGTAAAATTTACTTACATGTATGTGAAGCCCATTTTCCGTTGGTATGTGAGGAACTTTCCCCCATATCGCCAAGAAACTTGTAACAGTGAAACCACACAGACAGCGCGTGGTTCTGTTCAATCAGATAGGTGTTGACCGCGGTAGATGGCTTCTTTGTGGCTTGTGTGTGGAATTCGCATTGTGCGAATTAGTTGTACTGCCACCTAAAGGCTTGGTGTAGAACTAACTTAAACAGTGACAGTCTGTTTTGAACTTCCTTGAACAATCCTTGCTTTAGTTCAGAATAATTTAAAAACCAGAGTGGCCAAGCACATTGATGTTTTTCCTCAAAAGCAGGGGTGAGGAACCTTTTTAATTCAAAGGGTCACTTCAAAATGTAGGCTATGTCCAAGAAAGATCATTCAGATGTTTCTATTCTGATAGCCTATTCGGTTCATTTAAATGTTTATAGCACCAATCGAATTGTTTGATCAACTTCATTTCTGAGCTTATAGTAGCCTATCATAATAAAATGTACTGACAGCAGAGCTGTGGCTAGTAGAAAGGTTTAATGCAGGGGTGGGGAACCTTTTTCATTCGAAGGGCCACTTCAAATTCCTACCATGGTCATAAAATCCTCCGGGGGCCGTACTATGAACACAAATCAGGATTTCCCCATGAAATGTAGGCATATATAGACACCTTTAGGCCTATATAGACATATAGACACCTTTAAAGGTAGACACATTTAAAACAGTCCCCACCTTTTCTAGGTCCCCTGAATATAGGCCTAACTTAATTGCATTGGAAATGTAATTTCTAAGATTCCTTTAGGCCTGCAAAATATGTCATAGGCCTATTTCATGTGAAGTTGCAAAACATTATAATGATATCAGGGGCCGGATAAAACGGCCTCAAGGGCCCTCGAGACATAGGTTCCCTACCCCTGGTTTAATGGTTAGTGATTCTGAAAAACACCACTGGGCAGCGTGAACAAACATACACACAGACACACACACACACACACATTTTAGTAAAAGGCCAAAAAATGCCCTAGGGCCCCCAACAATCCCGTTGCCTAGGGACCCCAAAATCCTAGAAACAGGCCTGCCCACCCCCCACTCCCTCCCACCCACCTGACCTCACCCCACCCCACCCCACTTGAAATTGACTGTAGCAGCTCCCGACCTGATCACTGGCATTTACATATTAAAGGCTCTCCTAAGAAGGGGATGGGAGGGGGGCATGGGGGAGCCGCAAATGCTGTGGCTTGAGGTATGAGGCAATTTAAGGTGCAAAACTCATCCACAAATTCCTCTTTTCATGCAGTGAGCGGCTAGCCCACCTCTCGTCAAATAGCAGATGTCACGAATAGCCCGGGGATTGAACCCGGGTCTCTAGTGTAGCAGGCAGACACTATACCACAAGACCAAAGACTTGACTCAAATGCAGAGAGAGAGGCAGACAACAAAAGTCAGGTTTCAAAAAGTTTTACTGTGTCAAAAAAGGAGTGCTTCAACAAAGGAGTGCAACGCACAGAAGATCCAGTAAAGTCAACAAAGTCCAAAATCCAAAAAATTCTTCAAAAACGGCAAAGTCAAAGTCCAAGCAAGGCATCAAAATTCAAAGTCCAAAAAAGTCAAAAACATCCAGAGAAACAAAGGTTCAAGAGAGCAACAGGAACTTACAAACAGAGGAGGCTTATAAAGGCAAACAAACGAGATGCAGGTGACATGCAATTAACATAACGAGGTCAACTCAAACACAAAACATGACTCAGCAAATGATGACAGCACAAACAAGGGGGCACAATGAGGCCATCTAGTGGTGAAAGTTCAGAAGGTGCCCCAAAGCCTCACAGCAGAGATAAAATTATCATGTTAACAATCATATTAGTTTACACAATTATTTAACAAGCCAGAAATTGCTCAATATTTTTTTCTCAACATTCTCAACTTCTTAAATGAAAACAATTTATTAAATATAAATATATGGGTGGGAGACATTGGTTTAAAACCTACAAAACTGTTATTTTTCCTTTAAAAAACATGTGTCAATGAAAGAAGATGTGATACATTATGTTTCATATTAGTCTAAGATGAGAAGAAACATTTTTGTTAAGATTTATGTAAAGGTTTATATGTCAAATATCCTGCGGTGTGGCTGTAACATTAATGAAACCTGGAATATAATATATATATAAATTAACCAACAACATTTTGAATAATGTATGAAGCATTTGGCATGATTGCATAAATATTAACTTTATATTAAGATATGTGAATGTGAAAAAAAAACTCAAGACAGTAATATTAACTACAAGTTCAATTTCGTAACACAAATTGCGTCCTGTGGGGTGACATGTATGTCAATGTTTGTGAATGGGCAGCTGCAAGGTCAACTACAAGGGTCTTAAAGACTGGCTCCTAACCAGTCTGTACCTCAGAGTGCTGTGGAAGTTTAAGGTTACTCTTAACCTCTTAATATGTCTTCATATTGCAATGTTTCAGTCACGCACTGCTTATGTTCATTTTATGGTGTCCTGTGGTGTGACTGCTCTTATAGAAGGAAAAAAAGTTTTTTTTCTAAATGAAAACACATATTAAGATTAAACACAATATCATTATCAAGTTAGCATGAGCTCAGATGTCAGTCATGTATACAAAAGGATTAAAATGGCCATAATGTAGTGAATTCCCTGTGGTGTGACTCCATTTTCCTGCGGTGTGACATGCCTATGCAATGTGTTAATGCAGGACACATTTTCCCAAAAAAGGCAAAAAAAATAAGGTGAAATTCCACAGACCACTAAGTGCTTTGTTTTTTTCTATTTTCTTCCCAATTTTTAGCCATCATTTTTTTCAGGAATTTGAAAAACTTTTTTTTTTTTTGCGTTACGCCCTTAAACGTCAACCACCCACATAAATTAATAAGTTATAAGCTACTTTTAATGGCTGTGGTGGTGGTATTTAGACACATTCATTCCTATGCTGGTGCTAGCTGCTAGCAGTTTCAAGGGGCGTGTATGTTCTGAAAGCTCAGTTGGTAGCCCGGCCCCCATCTCGCTCCTAACGTTTTGATTGGCTCTGTCGTCGGATAGCTTTCAGCCTCGCAAAACGAACGGGGGTGGCTACACTGCCCCCAGTAGCAAATTCAATTTGCCGCCACTAGGGGCGTCTAGATTTCTAGGCTATGTGTCCCCCGGAAATAAGAATGGCCCCTCCTCGGCACCTCTGGTAATTTTGGTCTAGAACCGCCCCTGAAAACTGTGTTATCAGTCCTTAACCTCTCACTGCAGATGGGTCTGTCGATGGGCCTATTCACTCTTTGCTGAAAACACTCAAAGCATCATAACAACATTGCCATGTCAATACAAGACTTGGTCATCAAAGTTTTGGTGACAAAAAGGCTATAACAGGGGCTCTGCAATATGGGTGTAAACTCTTCTAAGACTGATTGAATGCTTGCTCAATTACTAAAATGATGCTTTCCTCAGAGACTTGCATTGGAGTGTACTGACTTCTGCACCAACTTAATTTGCCCCAAACTGAAAAGGATATAGTTAAAGTCATATAATAAAACTTACCTTTATGTTGTACATTCAACAGATGTTATATTAAATGTAGATTATGCATATTGTGGAGATATCATCTCTGTTTATTGAAATATTGGGTAACACTTTCTATGACATCTGTATTTATAATAGCCTATAACGCACTTCAAATGAATTCATAACTACATATGAAGTAACTATAAGGCATTGTAATGGCTGCAATAAATAATTATAAAAGCTGCAAATAGTTTAATAATACCTCATAACTACCTTTATAACAGACTATGAAACTTGTTTTATAATGCATTTATAACTCATTATAAAATGGCTATGAGGCATTGTAATGGTCATGATCAATGTTTCAAGATTTGTAATAATATCTCATTACTACTTTCATAGCCCATTATGTATATTGAGTTTGAGTATAATACTTATTTTAGCCAGACATTATAAGCATAACATCAACAGCAAAATCTTATAACACATCATTACACTTCATAATAACTACTTAAAGGGACACTGTGTGAGATTTTTTGTTGTTTATTACCAGAATTCATGCTGCCCATTTACTAATGTTACCTTTTTCATGAATACCTACCATCACCATCAAATTCTAAGTATTCATTATGACTGGAAAAATTGCACTTTTCATACATGAAAAGGGGGATCTTCTCCATGGTCCGCCATTTTGAATTTCCAAAAATAGCCATTTTTAGCTTCAAAAATTACTGTACTTGGACCATACTAGAAAATGTTTGTTTATTATTTAGTAAACTTTCATATAAAGATCAAATTTGGCAATAGACAGCCCAGTTTCAATGAGCAGCATAGTTGCAGTACCTTTTTTGACCATTTCCTGCACAGTGTACCTTTAATTTGTGATACTGAAATGAATATTCATAAATGACATCTGCCAGCTAGTTCAGCCCTCCCATGTAGTATATATAAGTAGTTATAAATCAGTATGACTCCATTAAACTATTTGCAACTTTCATAAAGACCATTACAATGCCTTATAACTAATTTATAACTAGTTATGAATGCATTAAAAAAGCAATGACAGAAGATAAAGTAAGATCAGACCATCAATTAATTTCTCTGCACTTAGATATAGCAGATCATCCTAGAGGTAAATCCTATTGGAAATTTAACCAGAAACTGCTGGAGGATTCTGTCTTTATAGACAAAACTAAAATTTTCATCAAGAACTTTTTCTTAGATAATGTAGGCTCAGCAGACCTTCAAATTGTATGGGATACATTTAAGTGTGTTCTGAGAGGACACACAATAACAATGGCATCGTTTACAAAAAACAATATAAATTAAAAGAATTGAACATAAAAAAATGAGATTGACACGTTAACCGCACTTGCGGACAAAACCAATGCTACACAAAATATGTTTGATAGACTGGAACAGAAACAACAGAATATGAATAATTAATGCAAGAGAAAATAAATAATGCATATTACTCAAATAAAGCTGAATGGATGGAAAAAGGAGAAAAATGTAATAAATTATTCTTGAGCATACAACGAAATAATGTATCCAAGAAAAATATCCATCGACTAATAGATAGTAAAAATATTATAAAAACCACAACAGAAGAAATCATGGAAGACATTGAGAATTATTTTACTGACATATTTGCACCAGATCATATAGATGAACATGATGACACCTTTTTTCAAAAGCAAGTTCAAATTGATGAAGAATCAAAACAATCATGTAATCATGTCATGTGCATTTTTTCATTTAAAAAAGGAAAAACACCAGGGCTAGATGGGATCCCCATTGAAGTTTACCAGGCTTTTTATGACTTGATTAAAAACCCTTTACTGGAGTGTTTCAATTTCTCTTATGAAAAAGGTACACTTTCTGATACACAAAAGCAAAGCGTAATCTCTTTGCTCCTCAAACAAGACTCTAATGGAAAATATAAAGACCCCCTCAACTTAAAAACTGGAGACCTCTCACCTTACAGGGGTATGACTCCAAAATACTTATACTAATACATAATGACCAAACAGGTTTCATACAAGGACGGAACATATCAAATAGTATCAGACAAATAATAGAAATAATTGAACACTATGATGACAAAAACAAAGCTGGTTTAATATTTATTGTTGATATTTATTGCTGATTTTGAGAAGGCCTTCGATAAAATCAGTTGGGGCTTCATTAACAAATGTTTAAAACACTTTAACTTTGGAGACTCTTTAATAGAGTGGGTCAAAGTGATGTATGAAGGCGCTATAATACGAAGAGGAGTCAAGCAAGGCTGTCCTTTATCTCCCTATCTTTTTATCATTGCAATTGAGATCTTGGCAATGAAAATAAGATCTAACAGAGGGATAAAAGGTTTAGAATTAAATGGTATTAATAATAAAGTATGTATGTATGCAGATGATTCTAGTTTCATGATAAAACCAGACAATGAATCGCTTTATAATCTGATCAGTGACCTGAATAACGTTTAAAAAATATCAGGGCTTAAACCCAATTATGAGAAATGTACGATATTGCGACTTGGTTATTTGAAGAGAAGTGATTTCTGTCTTCCATGTGATCTTCCGGTGGAATGGGTGGATGGAGCCGTCAACATTCTTGGCATCCATATACCCCAGAATATTGAAGAAACCTGAAATAAATCCTTAATTAATTATAAAAACAAGTTGGGTAAATTAAGCTCCATTTTACAGCCATGGCAAGGTAATCATCTGACTATTTATGGTAAAGTAACACTTATAAATTCATTAGTTGTGTCTCAATTTACGTATTTAATGTTAGCACTCCCTTCACCTCCTGAAATCTTTTTTAAAGAATATGAACAACAAATATTTAAGTTTATCTGGAATGGCAAAAAAGATAAAGTTAGACGAGCATATCTATATAATGATTATGAGGTAGGTGGTACGCAACTGTTAAACCTGAGAGCAATGAATAAATCATTAAAAGCATCTCTCATACAACATTTTTTATTTTAATCCAGACTGGTTTTCAAGCAAATTGCTCAGAAACATCCATCCGTTGTTTGAGAAAAAATTGTACCCATTTTTACAGATTAGTCCAACACACTTTAATAATATGGAAAGCATTATACAGAAAGCTTCTAGCTTCTTGATGGAGGCACTGCAAAGTTGGCTTCACTTTCAGTATTATCCTCCAGAAAAAGCTGAAGATATATTGCAACAAATCTTGTGGTTTATCTCTAATATTTTGAGTGGAGGCAATGTTATTTTCTTTAAACAAATGTTGATTAAAGGAATTATTTTTGTGAATGACATTGTAAACGAGAAACATCAAATCCTCTCATATAAACAGTTAAGAGACAGGTATGGGGAGGTATGTACAACTCAACAGTTATGAATCCATTTATAGGGCGTTATAGACTATTATAAATACAAGTGTCATAGAAAGTGTTACCAAATATTGTTCAAAATGATACTTTCCAAACGGGGTATACTCCTTATTACTGTGCATTGTATATAGTCAGGCCATATTACTTGTATTATTCAGTCCTTATTATCAGGGTATCACAGACACACCGTTACTTGTAAATCATGTCATGTGAGGAACAAGCTATCACCTTCACAGAAAGTCACAGCCTGAGAACAGATGCATGCACAAATTCTGAGAGAGAGAGAGAGAGAGAGAGAGAGAGAGAGAGAGAGAGAGAGAGAGAGAGAGAGAGAGAGAGAGAGAGAGAGAGAGAGAGAGAGAGAGAGAGAGAGAGAGAGAGAGATTGTACGCGCTTGCAGTTGCAAATGCTGTCCGTGCGCATTCACAAACGGAGCGGTGAGGAGGGGATGAGAATTCACATCCTCACAGTGTGCCTATCTGATGGGACCAGAATTGTTAATGATTGGCAGAGGTTCAAATAATCAAGCAATCTACGATAGTTCTGGCAGACCCAAGGAGGTAGTGTAAGAACTGGAGAGAGTGAATAAGTCCCGTGTCCAGTCATTTCAATAGGAAATACTAGGCTAGTGAATTCAGCCAAAATTGAACACATTTTTCACAAATTCCGACATCCACTTCACACATGATTGGTGGGTGTGCATTTCGCTGAGCTCATTTCCGGACCACCGTAACCGTAACCAGCCAATTACGTGCCACGTTATTGACTGACTTACAACCTACTGTTTGTACTTCAAGGCGGCATTGACTGGTCCAGCATTTTCCATGGCACTCCTGATGTACTGGATTCGTAGGCGCCAAACATCTTGATAGTTTTGGGGGGTTTCAGTAGGCTTTATCATAACTGTGTTGTCTCTGCTGGATTATTAGTAGGCCTAGGCCTGTTTGGTCAAGTTGTGATCGCTCTGTAGCCTAGACTATTAATGTTTCTTATGAACCATTACTTGTTTTTAATCTGACTTTTCTCTTGCTCATTTTTATCGATTTCGCTAGTTGCTTTTTTATCGGACTCTGAAATCATACTATTATTATTATTATTATTATTATCATCATTATTATCATTATTATTAATAACAAGTATTCATGATGTACATTCAATCCTTAATATGAAGTGTTCTCCAGAAGTTGCATAACTTTGGTCTCTGAAATCCAGCATTGCTGTACTGTTACAGGTTTTGTGTGGAGTCATGGAGGAGACACCAGAGTCATCAACACTGAGCGGTGTAGGCCTACCCTTGGACAATGAGAATTTAAAACTTGACTCAAGCCAGGAAATGCCACCCTCTGACCAAAGGTATTTTAGCTACTTACACTATCTCATCACCATCGTACTCATTTCACTTCTGTCAATATTGTTATTACCAAGCCATGATATACGTAGCCAAAAGTTTAGAAAACCACACCTTCCTCTTACCACACAATTTAATTCAGCGTATTCTGCTTCAATTTCAGTTGTAGTTCAACTGTAGTTGCCATATAGTAGTTTATAACAGTTAATTATTTGTCATTGCTCTTTGAAATAACAAAGCAATAGCCTAGCAATAGCAATAGCAACAGATGACAATAAAGCTGTAATTTCTTTTAAAAACATGATGCTGTTGAGACAGGTTCCAGCATTTGGCAGCATAATGGCTAAATGCGATTTTAGCCCTTGAGCCAGGGCCCCAAACTTTGGGCATCAGTATAAGTGCAAGCAATGGGTGAAATATGCATACCTGTCAACCATCCCTAATTTCACGGGAAACTCCCAAATTTGGACTAATTTCCCAATTTCTTCCCGATTTGAAAATGTTCCCGGAAATATCCCGGATTTTTCACATTATCAAAAAACACAGTCGACCCAGTAATCAGAGGTGTCAAAATGTCAAAAGTAAAAGTAAACGTTTTTTTTGTGGTGTAATCACAACACTAGCACATGGCATTACATAGCTGCTACACCATTTACTCCATTGTAACTAATGAGATAGATAGACTGTGTTATCACGAAAAACACTGAAAACCTAACAAGGACCCACCACAAACTTGATCCAACCAGTACAGAGTTAGTTGATCGTACCACAAGTACACAGGTCCACTGGTTACTCCGATAAGTTACTTGTGTTGGAAGGAAACTGTGTTTCTTTTTTTTAATTTTACTTTTACTTTTGACACCTCTGCCAGTAATTAAATCCACGGCCCTGTCCGACGAGCCACACCCCCTCTTGAAGAGAGATACAGAGGGTCTTGCTTATCAAGGTACCTGCCAGAAGATTATATGCCAGATATGACACCAAGAATTGAAGTTCCTTGAAAATACGAGCTGTCACCCTCGAGCTCCGCAGCGCTTGTGCGCCCACTCTTTTCCTCAGTAACCGTCAGTTCATGCAACGCATAAAAAAGCCTCGGAATCACCTAATAACCTCTACCAGCATGAGGTTTTGCACGAACAGACAACTTGTGCAACAAAAAACAAGAAGAACTCATTGCGCTCATTGCACGCTTCTCCACGCTGTTAAACGTGTGCTGAGGGATTTTAGACAGTACTGTCTTTGCACGCGCGCTGTTGTGAAAAGCAGAGTAGAACGCACTGTCCAATCCGTCTCTGTCATCCCATTGACTGTCAGAATTTGGCCTTTAGAAAATGTCCCGGATTTTGGCCTAAAATATGGGAATTTTCCTGGATTTTGGGAGCTCAAAGTTGACAGGTATGTGGTAATCTCTGTGGGAAACAGAAGCTTCCTGTCCAAGTCCACCTTCATGCTCCAATCCTGGCCAGGAATGAAGGGCCTTGCTGTTTCTCTTTGCCTGATGCTTCTGATCCCTCCTTCCGCGACAAAGATGATGGGGTCCTCTGTCGGCGATGGTATTCGTTAGGGCTGTCCCGACTATTCGACGTAATCGATTACGTCGATTGCGTAAATAAATCGGCGTGTTCAACATACCGTCGTTTACGTGATTTGCGCAAAAAAAATAAATAAATAAGTGACTTGCGCGAGCCGCGAGGTAGACGTGCTAAACAGAAGCGAAGAAAATGGCAGAGGCTAAAAGCCTGAGGGTGTCAGTGTCAGACGAAGATGAAGGTGCAGTGGCACCACTTATCAGCCCAATGAAAAAAAAGTGATTTGCGCGAGCCGCGAGGTAGCCTACGTGCTGAAAACAGAAGTGGAGAAAATGACAGGGGCTGCACGTCCGAGGGTGTCCGTGTCAAACAAAGATGAAGGTAAAAGTGTCACCACTTATCAGCCCAATAAACAGACATCTAACGTGTGGCGATATTTTAAAGACAAGGCACAAGACCTGGTTGTGTTTCTGTAGGAGACTTATTTATTGAGGAAGTGAAAGTTTTTCAGATCGAGACGCGGGGTAAATATTTCATGCTGCTTTGTATACGGTCGCTATAATGGCGGCGTGCATAGCAATGACAGGGAGGAAAAACAATGATTCGTAATGTGCCTATTATAGATGCAATATTCAACATCTTTAGGGTGACAGTGGTCGGGGTGTTTGTAGAAGAGCTTGTATACAAAGTTAAAAAGTAAATGAAGACAACAGAAGTGTGCATATTCCGGCCAACAGCGTGAGATGTGGAGGAGTGAGAGGAATGCATGCCTGATTCAGAAAGGTCTCTTCCCTTCTCCTCCACGGTGCACAAAGTTCACCTCGCACTATTCAATATTGTTTGTGCCGAGTGCAGGTCTAAATTAATAGTAATACTATTCTAATAATATAATAATATTCATAATAATGTCGTGCTGCAATTACTAACTGGGTCTAGGCTATATTAGCGACAGAAGGGGGATAGGGACCAGCTGGGTTTTGGTGCGTCAACAGAATGACATGGACAGAGTAGCCTCGACGTTCTTTCCTTGCAGGCTACTCATAAAATCTCTGGTAGCCTTTACCCTAACCTATAGTGGCCCATATTTGTTTCCACTTTCCTAATACTGTATAACTTGGGCCTCTTTATACATCAGTAAATGTAGGCTAATAAGCTTAGGCCTACTTGATTTGAACTGAAACAAATAGATAGGATTATTATATTAGGCCTGTATGTATTATAGTCTGTTAATTTATTAAATGTCCCCTTTTTTCGAAATCATTTTCCTAATAGGCCCTAGGTGCTTTATTTGTCTATTATTTTTTCCCTTTTCCCTTTCCAGTTTTTCCCTTAAAAAAAAAATAAAATAATCGTTTGATAATCGACTATTCGGAAAAAAATAGTTGATAGACTAATCGGGAGAAAAATAATCGTTAGGGACAGCCCTAGTATTCTTCTATCCTGTCTGCACTCCTCCAGTACTCTGGCTAGCTTTCTCAATTGGTCGTGTCGCCATCTGTAGCGGCCTTGTGATAGTGCGATTTTGCAGCCTGACAAGATATGCTGGAGGCTTTCATTGGGAGCATTGCAGAATGCGCAACATTCCTAATTTCCAAACCACTGGTGGAGGTTCCGAGGACAGGGAAGCTTGTCATAGGTTGAGCGTATAAGGAATCTGAGTCTTGCCTGTGGCATCTTCAACACGTCTGACCAACTGATGTTCCTTTTTTAGATTCCTTCCCAAGTTGTCCACCTTCCCTGCCGTCCTTAAGACACAGCCTTGATCTTGTAGCGGTCTTCCTCCATCCTCGTCACCTCCGCCACCACCATCTCCTTCCTTTCCTTGCGGTGGGCCTTGGACCAGAATCTTGGAGCATCTCCCCATCCCAGGCCTGATCTACCTACCTGCACTCTGCTCATGATTTCCTTGTGCTGCAGCCGGCTTACAGTTTGGTCGACCTCAGTCTGGGCGTTCCACTTGCGGCCATTCAGGACCCTGCCGCTAGCCTTCCTGACTGACTCGTCTGTGGACTCCCGAAGCTCAAGGACCAACCTGGCCTCCTCTTGCATGTAGCCCAACTGTAGTGACTTCAGTGGTAGTAGTATATTTCTTCCGAAGAGGCCAGCTTCAGATAGGCAACGTGGCAACCCCAACCACTTTCGGATGAATGAGTTGGCTTTCCCATCCATCTTAGTCACGGTTGATGAGGGGATCTCGCTCATTTTCAGGGGCCACATTACCCTCTGGTAGAGTGTAAACTGGTAGCACCAAACCTTGTACTTCCCAGGGAGTTGGCTTTGGTCGATCCTTGCCAGGCCGTCACATAGCTGTTTCATGACGGTTTTCCCCATCTGCTTATCAGACAGCTCTGCAGTGTACTGCCTCCCCAGGCTTCTGATGGGTTGCTCGGCAAGGAGTGGTATATTCTCCCCTCCGACAAGAAAGGTGGTGCAGTCATTCCTGACTCCTTTCCTAAGTGACAGGCTGCGAGACTTAGCGGGTTTGATCTTCATTCGGGCCCATGACATCAGCTCCTCCATCCTCTTCAGCAGTCTTGTTGTACATGCTGCTGTCTGAAGGAGTGAGGTGATGTTGTCCATGTAGCGCCTTAGTGGGGGAAGCCTCTGACCATTTGGCAGTTTGATCCCTCCGATCATTTGTCTTGCACCGATGAGAATGATCTCAAATGCTGCTACAAATAGTATGGGGGAAATCGCACATCCCATTGCGATACCGACTTCAAGCCATTGCCACCCAGTAGTGAAGTCTTGTACGGAGAAGCACATCTGCAAGTTGTTGAAATACTCTGCTACCAGGGTCTTGACACAGGCGGGCATGTGAAATAAGTCCATGGCGTAGTTGTTCAGTTGGTGCGGAACTGATCCATACGCATTGGCAAGGTCTAGCCAGATGACATGCGGGTCAGTCTTCTCCCTCTTTGCCTTCTGATCTGGTTCCAGATCATTGTGGAATGCTCTACGCATCCAGGCAATCCTGGCACCCCAGCTTTCTGAGAGCTGGTATAAATATAGCCATGCCATTCTCAAGCAGGTAGCAGGTCATTCTTCTGGCTAGGACTGAGAGGAAGATTTTCCCTTCCACGTTTAGTAGGGTGATGCTGCGGAACTGGCTGATATCCTTAAAGTTCATTTCCTTTGGGATGAAGACTGCTACCGCTCTTTGCCGCTCAGATGGAATGATTTGCTTCATCCAGGCAGTTCTCATTAAAGCGATGGTTCGGAGTAGATTCACCCTAATGCCATTTGAACCGTGACATCCATCCAGTAGTCCACCCGAAGTGTTTTCTGGCTTGGGCGAACATTAGCAGAGTTACCGAGTTATTCTATGGTTATTTTGAATAGTTTGCCGGGCATTCACAGTATCTCCAAACTTTAACCAACAAAAATTACATGTCACGACACCCAACTTCTACAGTAGTACATATATGGTCTCTACTCACAAAACGAAGCATTTAGAAGTTTGGAAATAGTCCAGGAGTTTATTATTATCCACAGAAGCCGAATATATTCTGCCTTTCTAAAGCTGCGCTGTCGTTACCTCCGTAATCCCGTAAAAGTCCTCAACAAAGTTTCAGACGAGAGTATTAAAAAACGTTTTCATTGAATTGTGATTAAAGCTTATATTATCACTGCAACACTTCAAATGTTACATACGATCAATTAGACACAGATTTTCGTTATCAATACGGATGCTGAATCCACTTTTCATTGTGCATAATGATGAGTGGTAGCACTTCACAATAACCTTCCGCTATAAATAGTTAACTAATAGTTAACTAATGGTTAACTAATGTTTTATTGTACATTAATAGTAACATACTTAACACTTATAAAATCATTAAAAGACATTTATTACTTACTACATAATCATTTATAGAACATAATAATAGATTAGTTAATATATTATTAAAAACTACTTGTATCATTAATTTATGCAAATATTAACAATAACCTAACCATAATTAACAATTTGTAAATTATTAACTAATTATTACTTAATATATTACTTGCACATACTCAACAGTTAATAGATATTATTTGCACATATTAAATTGTTAGCTATAGTTTGCAATTTATAGTAAAACATTAAATTTAATACAGTTAAAAGTTGATAGTAAATAGTTGAAATTATAGTTGTTCATTTATAAACTATTAACTAGAGACAATTTAATATATAGCTAATGTTTAACATTTGGTGTGGGGAACCTTATGGTGAAGTTGGTTGAGCTTTATTAATGTATAACTGATGTTTAAAATCCAGTATGGGGAACCTTATTGTGAAGTTGGTTGAGCTTTATTAATGTATAACCAATGTTTAAAATTCAGTATGGGGAACCTTATTGTGAAGTTGGTTGAGCTTTATTAATATATAACTAATGTTTAAAATTCAGTATGGGGAACCTTATGGTGAAGTTGGTTGAGATTAGTTAATATTTAAAGTGTATATCTCAGGTTATTTTTTATTCAAAATAATGGACTTCCTTTGATAGTTCTACCACTTGAACAATTATCCATCATTTTTTTCATGCAACAGGGCATCAGAAAATGAAATATAATGAGGAAAAGTGTGTATTTTCAGTAACATGTTCAAAGAATTCTAATCTATTGTGTGACGTCAGGCGAGGCCATTCAGTAGCCCGCAGTAGCGGTAGCCCTGCATTCTGTACGGTGTGTGATTGAATTATGCCGTACGGGTATGAAATAAATATCATTGGCAATATTATATCATGACCGCTACAGGGTGCCATGTGACCGTGAGGCAGTAAAATAGCCTACCAGTGTTCGAACTATGCCCAAAAAAAAAAAAGGGGGGAGGGGGGGGGTTACGATTGCGCTTGCCTCAAAGTGCGAGTCTCGAAAGCTTGAATTTGGAGAAGTAGGCCTACCATGTGATTTCAAATTTCAAGTAGGCCTACACTACAAATTACCAGACATTGTTAGTATCAACCTTTAGTAGGTCTATCACGCCATTTCAGCATCATGTCCAAGTGGGAAAGAATGTAGACCCTAAACAGCGACAAATAGGCCTAATAAATAAATAAAACCGTTTGGGTGAATCATTCGCTCCAAGCTTTTTAACGGCAAGGTGCAAAGCAGTCGGCTGCATTGTAAGAGTGCCAGAGATTAACAAATTCAAACGACTGCAAAGCAATCTGTCTGGGCACAGCGGAAAGCACCTGTGCGGTCCACACGGCCGTCAGCAGAAAACGAATGAACCTCCCTTGCAATACGTCCGAGAACATCAGTAGGCCTACACCCAGTGGTGTAGTCTACGTAGAACGCGGGTATACGGAGTATACCCACTTCTAAATTTCAGGGATTTCAGTATACCCACTTAAAATTGATTGATCCATTGTTTTGAATAGCACTAATATATACAGTATACCCACTTAAGAAAATGCTCAAATATACAGTATACCCACCATAAAAAAGTAGACTAGGCTACACCACTGAGTACACCTTATGTCAAATGGCGCATTTGTCTACTTGTTTCGAGCACCACGTTTCATTGTCATTGCCGCGAGTTTCTGACACTATCATACACAACATGATGAAGCGCCCCCCTCACGTTTGACATCCTCGGGCCGAAGTCTCATAAGGGGGTAAAGACCGTGAACATAGTGACACACACTTCACAGTGGTGTTGGTGAAAACGAAACGAAGTTGCCTCCCACGGCCCAAACGCAAAATAATGCCGAAAATTGAATGCCCCCTCAGTTGTCCTGGCTAGGGCAACTGGCGCGTTATCACTGCTTCTTATTCAATGTAGCAGCACTTGCATTGTACTCGCGCTGCACTTGTCTCACAATGCAATCAGCTGCGTGCTCCGGGCCAAATAGTCAACTCTCCCACCTTGTGGACACAGAAGGGAACAATTTGAAGAACGCGTTTCAGACGGACGGACAGACATAGCCTACCCTCTTATAGAGATGCTGGGACGCATCTAAAAACGTGGATCCAACGCGCGTAGTAGGAAAATAGAGACTGAAAAGATACAACCAAAAGGCTCTACTCGAAAGCTCCAGCCAACGCTGTTGAAAGACTGTTTGCCTCTCTCCCTGGCCATCTGAATGAGATGCTTTTATCAAACGTCATACCAAATCTACATAGGCCTATAGGCTAGTTTTGGTATTTATGTTTATATTTGATCTGGCGACTATTGTTGTTTTACTGTCTTGCTTGAACCGCTCTGTTTGGATTACTTGAAGACTTTCCATGGATTATCCTGCATCGTCTCAGTGCCGTGAGTAACCTGGAACATAAGTAGGCTATATCATCAGAGGTGAGCTTAGTCACTTTTGGCCGCGAGAGACTTGGAAGGCGCTACATTTGCGCCACACAACGTGGATTATTGAAACTGAAGACTTGATTTCTTCTATATGGATACTTTCGTTTGGTAGGCATATCATTACGGACAGTGCAGTTTTTTTGTGTGACACTCTGACTTTTTTTTTTCAGGGAATATAAGTTAACCGAAATAGTCCCGCCGCCGCGTGGGTTACCTATGCTATTGATTTGTGACACGCATGTGGGTGACCTTTATTGAAGTTGCATGTAGGCTAATTTTATAGAACAGTCAAAGGAAATGCACCTAGGAAAAGTTTGACGCGATTTCAGCACCATGGACAGTCACTCCCCAGTCGGGCGAATAGCACCACATTTTAGGCTACGCAGATCATTTCCCGTTTGTGCTGTTTGTAATTTAGGTAGCCTATTGCATTTAGCTGACACGATATTGGCAGTTAATTAAAAATGATTAAAAGCAAGCCCAAAAATATGAAGGGACTAGTAAAAAAAAAGAAGCCCATGTCGCATAGTAGGCCTAGCCTATAGGCCCAAGCAGAATTTGGAACCCTGCGTGAATAGCATTTCTACTAAAACTAGTTGGCCAAAAATGTTACTAAATCATTTGGAAGTTGTTACAGTGCCCTGCATGAGAAAAGCCGCACGATTACAGTTGCGATTTCTATTATAGGCCTGCAGGCCACGGCCGTTAGGCTATATCGTGATAGTCACCTCGTCTATGTAAAATTCCAGGCAAATAAAATTAGAACGTTCACAGATGGCCTCGCCTGACGTAGTCGCCAGGTTACGGTTAAACCCACATTTGTCACAACAAATAACAAAAATTGTTGTTTAACATCGTTTTTGGAGGGACTTATATATGTGGATCATTTATTGAATACAGTGTGTACACATTGATCCAAAGTAGTGGTTAACCTGCGATATACACTTTAACATTGAAGTGATACTGTCCCATTTTTGGACATAAGCTCATATTACACCTCTCCTTGAGTTAAGTTATAAACTCAAAATTGGGAAGGTCCATTTTTTTGTGTAGCCTATAAAAAATGTAATAAACATTAAAATCACTGCTAAAAACAAGAACACATATTTGACCACCAGCCTTGAACCACAAGATGGAACAAATAGGTGCCATCCCATTGCTAAGGCCCTCTTATTTAAAGAAGAGGAGAAGAGAGAATAGAGCAGGAAAGAAGAGAATGAGAGTATGGTGGGAGAAAGGAGAGGAGGGTAGAGAAGTGATTGGCAGAGAGGAGTTGTTCTCTTTCTCTCGCTCACACACACAGTCTTCTCATATCTTCTCTCTGTACCCCCTCTTTTTGTCTCTGTCTCTCCCCATGGCTCTCTGTCATGCTTTTTAATAGGCTACTGGAGTGTTTTCTGGCTTGGGCAAACATTAGCAGAGTTACCGAGTTATTTATGGTTATTTTTAATAGTTTGTCGGGCATTCACATTATCTCCAAACTTTACCCCAAAAAAATGACATGTCATGACACCAAACTTCTTCAGTAGAACAAATATGGTGTCTACTCTCACACTGTATTCCCCAACAGTACTATGAACTAGAAAAGTTTACGCTGTAGTACTCAATATTGCAAAAATGTCCAGATGACATACACATTTTAGGTGTTCTCAACAGGTTTTCAGGTACCAATAAATTAACTCTGGTTGGCATTGTGTTTTTAAGTACAACTGACATCCTAACACAATGTCTTTGAGTTTGTAAATTGGAACTCTATCTGGCATATGAGTGGTTAGATGTCTTGATAACAGCTGAGGCGACCATGGAGTAGTGGTTAAACAGCTGTTCTTCAACCTCAAAGGTTGCAAGTTCAATCCCCATTATGGAGATAACCTTACATACTTCCGTACTTCCTGGAACATGGTATGAAAATGTTCAGATGGCCACCAGACCCATGACTCCAGCTTTAATTAGCAATAGCCTATATTTCACATTTAATTTCGAGCGAAATTACAAAAGGAAAATGCTTAGCTAAAGCAAGACAAGGTTTGAGCTGCTGTGGTCTGGATAGGGGAATAGACACAAGATCAGAGGATTGCAGGTTTGAATCCTGTATTACCAATAAAAAAACACTCAAGTTGATATTTATTATTTATTTTTGCAAAACTGTGAAAGTTACAAATTCTTTAAATCATGTCAATTGGAACTATATCTGACATATGAGACTATGGATGTCAGCATGTTGTGCTTGGGCAGTCATGGACTAACAGTTAAGCAGTTGGCCTCGAAACATGATGGTTTCAAGTTCAATTCCCAGCACAGGATGTATTCAATCATTATTGTTTTGATATGATGTCAGTTGGCCGGATTTGAAGTGGAAAGTATGTGTGAAACACATTTGACTGTTAATTATGAGTAAGTCCAATACTTCCTAACAAACAAGCATAACTTTCTATGAATAGGCAACAAAACCTGCAGTTGAGTGGTGTAGGGGATAGTCCTCTGCATGTAGCCATATTGGCATGTCCTTATCTTGAGGTTGAGAGTTCGAATCCTAAGGCTGGGTCACTCACTTTTTGCTTAGTTGTTTTTTATTGTTTACCAGCTTCTGCTTTGTGTAAAGAAGAACCCATTCATATCAGAACCATAGAAACCCTACTTTATTAAAATGTAACATACAGCTCCAGGCCACTTTATTATTTACCAGGTCAGCTATACAAAAACAGCTGACAGCAAAGCATCAAGGATATCTGGCCTTCCATTACTCCCATGCACTGTTTCTGCCATTGACTTCAATGTTAAACGCATCATGGCCGTTATTAAGACAGAGAGAGTCCTAACCAAGTATTGAACATTGCATGTTATATAGAAAGTACCAAATTTCAACTGATTTGATGTGCACTGATGTGAACCGAATTTTGATGAAGAAAATTGTGATTTTATTACAATATTCTAATAATGCGAATTTCCCAATTCATGGGTTTTTTGAGCTGGAAGGCCAAATTATGTAAAAAGAAAAACTTGAATGATTGGAATAGTTAAACAACTGGGCCATGCATCTACAATCCATGACAGTTTAACATTATTGATGGAATTATGGAAATAAATCAACTTTTTCATGCTATTCTAATAAAGTGGCCTGGAGCTGTATAATACAAACTTCTCTAAAAATGGTGAATCTGTCAATGGGGGATAGATTTACTCAACACCATGTGACCATCAAACCACAACTGACAACTTGGCATGGAAAAATGTGTCTATCAACCTCACTTCAAGGTAAGAAAAGACCCATAAAAGTGTGTTGGTGTGTGTGTGTAGTAGCAACTTAGCTTAGAATGTTAGCTACTGCTAGTTAGGCTAGCACTGTGTAGGCCTTTCATACAAATCTTTTTCTTGTATCATACATCTGCAGTGTATTTGCAAGTGATGCGTTGCATTTTCATGATGACATATTGCACATTGAACTTCTGTATAAACCAGTGTAGCAAACCCAGTGATCATGCTGTAGGGGCCTAATCCAACAAGTCCTCATGAAAGCCTTAAACTTATCGGGTGGACTACTGGATGGATGTCACGGTTCAAATGGCATTAGGGTGAATCTACTCCGAACCATCACTTTAAGTACCATAGCAGCACTAGTACCTTATATAGCTTGTAGGGGACTCCATTGGGGCCTGATGCAGAAGAGGACCTCGTGCAGGCTGGGGTACATACAGTATCCTGGTGCTCCAAGGGGGACGCTCCTTTGCGGATCGCTGTACTGTTCCCTGATGTGCTGCTCCAACTGCTCCCTGGTGGTTTCAAGCTTGCCAGTCTTCTTCTCTTCCAGCAGCTGTCTGGTATGCTTAAAGGGATCCTTGAAGAAACTGGCTCGCTCTTTTTTCTTCTGCCTGTTGCGCTTCCGAATACGTTGAGCTCTGCAAAGTCCAGCTAGTCTTTTCCTGACCTCCTCCCACCCACATGTCTTTGAGCCCCTCTTTCTCCGCTTGGGTTGCCTTTCTCCAGTTCTTGCGGAGTCTCCCAATTTTCGGCAGTACTCTCAAAAGTCTACAGTTAAAATAATTGTGTGTGTGTGTGTGTGTGCTGTAGCCCCATGCAGAGTAAGAGATCCCCCTCTCCAGTGCTGAGTTTTGTGCTCATGAAGAGAGACTAATTAAAATGTTTGTGTTCGAGACCACTGTCATAACAATAGAACCATGTGTGCAAGCAAGGTTTTCTATGTGGGCTCCATATTCAATATAGCACGTGATAAATAGCCAGGAATAGGCAGATAGCCTACGTTACGATGTGGCACTTTGCAGTAGCCTAATTTATTTACACATGCATAGTAAGTATAAACACACACACACGCACACACACACACATGACGGCGCACCTTATGTTTCTTTCTGGACTAGAAAGACTAACTAGTTAGCTAGTTAGACTAACCAGAGATGTTGGGTGCAGTGATCGAATGCATGGGAGGGGCGTGAGAAGATAAGAAAGGCGAAAACTAACGAATAAGTTTTGGATGCAGTCAGCGCAGCTACCGGAGCATTTATTACGTTACTGTTGGTGCAAATAAATCCCTGCGAACCGCGTGAAGCTGCCGCCTTATCGTTAAGAAGGATAGGCTATAAGTTAACCCCGAAAAACAGTAGCCTGTTCGGCTGTTCGAATGCAATTTCCCCTGATCTCCATGCGGTCAATATAATATCAGGTTGCACGCGCATAGTTACAACTGTACAGTAAAAGTGACAATAATTAAGAACCTACGTGAAGGACATGACATGTCACAGCGGACAAAATAGTAACAGGAAACCTCTCCGCCCCTACCTTACTCCACGTAGCTTGTGCATTCTTTAATCCATATTATGCTCCTTGCTAGCCCATGCTGAGACTGTGATCCTTGGCACGTAATGAAGTGACAAACGTCGTCATTTTATGTTCAACCTTCAAGCCTCAAAGCCATAATAAAACAACGTACCTCGTAATATGTTGAGGGTATCCACACATAAACCGAAGTGTCCAAAGCCCTTCATGTATTCTTGGAAGGTCTGCAGAATGTGTTTTGTGAAGCTACTACACATGACAATATCTAATAGCTACAGTTACGGTCAAGCAGCCAACTATTTGACACGAAAGTCCACAAAGGTAGATTGCCGAGTGCGTCGCATCATCAGCTGTGGTTACTCGCGGTGGAAATAATAGCTGATGATGCGACGCACTCGGCAATCTATTTTTGGACTTTTGTGTCAAATAGTTGGCTTGACCGTAACTGTAGATATTGTCAAGGTAGTAGCTTCACAAAACACATTCTGCAGACCTTCCAAGAATACATGAAGGGCTTTGGACACTTCGGGTTTATGTGTGGATACCCTCAACATATTATGAGGTACGTGTGACGTTGTTTTGAGCTGTGCAAGACTTTAAAATGTTGTGTTTTTGAAATGTGTGTAACCGCCGAGAAACGATGCCAGCAATCTATCATATTGCATAGCTGATATGGCTAACGAGGCTAACGTGATATTATCAAACTTTCTCAAAACGCATCCTTTTGCCTTGATTTTGCTCTAGAGTGACTGTATTTCAACCCAAACATGCAAAAATGAGGCAAACTTGTTCCAACTCCGGAAAAAAAAAAATTAACCATTATCAACCAGTTACCATTATTTTGATTCCGATACAGTTCCAGAACAGTAAAAAATGAATGAAGTTTCAATTTTTGTGCCTGTTCCTAGCAAAATGGTAAAAGTTTCTGGTTTTCATTTTTGTTCATTGAACTGCTAGTGATGTATGCTATTTGTATGTCCTTGATTGTATGTTGCTTTGGATAAATGCATCTGCTAAATGTAATGTAATCAAGTACTTAGAAACATAATGACACTGAGCTGAATTTAACAAAAGTATCTAATGTAAACTGGCGTCTATGCACCATTCAAAGAGAGAGATTATGTCCCTTAATTTTCCGTTTGTATTTGCTCTGGATTTCACGCTTTCTTTGATGCTAAGGAGGGCCCCTTCCAGCTGGGGGTACTTTGACTAAACTGTCGTTCCGCTTTAACTTCCGGCACTTGACTTGTAGCAGTCGTTGATGCAAACCAATTGGAAGGGGTGTGTGTGTCTCTCTGTGTGTGTGTGTGTGTGTGTGTGTGTGTGTGTGTGTGTGTGTGTGTATTACGAGGTTAACTCTCTCCCTGTTAACTCTCCTAACATTATGTGTGCATTAAACGTGGTAGTCAGTAATGTATGATACTAAGTGCATGGATGTGGTGTGAGGGGGTGACCAAACATACCTGAGATCTCCAAGCAAACCCAAGCACATGTCTTCATTGACGGACAGCTCAATCTCCCAAGCCGTTCTCCAGCTGGCTCTCCTCCAGTGTTCATCATTGTGAGGGAAACCTCACGATCTTCCATAAAATGCAAAGGTCCATAGTATCCACAAATGCCCACATGCAGTCAGGGTCCATATATCTGTGAGCTCTGTTAGCAGGGTAGCTCCAACGCTGGCCAAACATGCTCCAGCGTGCGAGCAGGTGCCTCGTGCTCACCAGTTCACCAGCCAACCTCTCAGGTGTTCTCCCACTCCTCTTTCAAAATGGCTTCCACTGTTTTTAAAGGCACAGAGCCTCAAAAGGTAGCCGGTGCCCCCATGTGGTGTGGATGTGGTAGTGTGCTGTCTAGTCTACATGCAACTACAATATCCCTCCGTAACAGTCCTTCCCCCCTCAAACCATGTATTTTTTAATTAAAAAAACATTTTCATCTTTTATACTTTTTTTTAAAACTCTACACATTTTCCCATTTTCTTTCATATCTACACATTATATACACTGTTCTCTAAAACAGAACTAAAAAGGACAAGAATAGTTTCCTCGGACATCCAACAAACATATGGGAAACCTTGAGAAAACTACAAAACCCAACAAGCCATCCGGTCAATCATAGCGGCTCTCATGTTATCGCTACAACCCACCAAAGCACTCCAGTGCCACCCCTAACTGGAGGTTTGGGTATAATTTGCCATGACTGCGAAACAGACCACATGCATTCATGAGAACCCACAGGCAGTGTCCAATAAACCTCATGATGACACACACGTAGCAATAGTGTAGGATCCACCAGGAGATTCATTTTCAATCCATCAGATGCTAAGGTACATTGTGGCTCCTCTCCCACAGGCAGGTCAGAGCTCTCACAGTTCAGGATTTCATTGTACATCACACTGCCCTCAGCAGCTTCACAAGTATCCACATGGGCATCCCTGTCACAAACAGCATTCTCTTCAATCTTTTCGGCAGTAGGACGCAAAGGCAAACTAATAACATCAGACACTTCATTCTCAGAAACGGGGTCAGCTTCTTGTCCATTCTCACCCAAGCTATGCATTTCAAGACTTTGCACTACCACCTCACACATGTCAGTACTGCCCAGAGCTACAGCGTCATTCTCAGGTTCAAAGGCAACACCATCAACAGTCTCCTTGCACACAGACAAATCACGGGCATTTTCAGATGGTCCCTCACATGTGCTGACATCAATAGCATTAGCTTCACTACAGTAGAGTTCCTCCCAATCCACAAAGAATGTCTCAGTTAGGTCCACTGTTTCCTCCTCACTTCCAACATTCTCCTCCCCATCAGTGACCTCGTCATCACAAAGCTCATTCATTTCTTCAAACAACGTATCTGTTACCTCCACAATACCACTTTCAGTTTTCTCAATTCCCTCTTTCAAGCACGAGCAGGGCACCAGCTGTTCGAAAGAGCCTGCAGAAGACAGAGGGTATTTCTGAGGGAGTGTAACCCCGTCATTATCCCGTTGTTCAATCTCTCTCTGTATCATTTCAATTTCCTGTCTCATCTTCCCTATGTCTTCTCGCAGGACTGCCATTTCCTCTTCATGTAGTTTTAAAGCCTCTGCCTTTTCATCACTTGCCCCTAGCCACATTAACAGTACATCAATGAGTTCCGGTTTCCTTGCATCAGCCGATACCTTCGCCCCACAAAAGTCCACCACTGCGCGCACATCTTGCTTAGGAAGTCTCAGCAACCGAAGTCGCGTCACCTCCTCTGCCAAAAAGTCTTCCACCACAAAGACAGACATTTTCACAATTCACACAATCAAGCTACTCAATGCAAACCAGACAACACCAGGGAGGACACCAATTGCAACACACTGTAATCACTGACTTCCATTTCAATTGACTCGAGCCCCCATTTACAGAAATAGCATAGACATTACCCCAAAGGCTTACCTGACTAGCTAGCAAACAAATCAAACGCACATAGGACCTTGGCACAATACATAGCAACCAAGTAAGCAGCTGATACCACACAGCTCTCACTCCAAATCCAAACTGTAAACATAGCAAAAACACAGTAAGCAGTTGATACCTCACAACCCTTACAACAAAGAAAAGAAAGCAAAGCAAAAACAAAACAAAAGAAACCAAGTCCTATCACAAAGCCATTAGCCTAGCCACCTAGCTACCCAAGCACATGGTTAGCTCCCATGCTACAAACATTTATGTTAATTCAAAAAATCAACACAGCCAACCCAAGCTCGTTGTCTACTGTTCAATCCCGGACGAGCCCCCACTTATTACGAGGTTAACTCTCTCCCTGTTAACTCTCCTAACATTATGTGTGCATTAAACGTGGTAGTCAGTAATGTATGATACTAAGTGCATGGATGTGGTGTGAGGGGGTGACCAAACATACCTGAGATCTCCAAGCAAACCCAAGCACATGTCTTCATTGACGGACAGCTCAATCTCCCAAGCCGTTCTCCAGCTGGCTCTCCTCCAGTGTTCATCATTGTGAGGGAAACCTCACGATCTTCCATAAAATGCAAAGGTCCATAGTATCCACAAATGCCCACATGCAGTCAGGGTCCATATATCTGTGAGCTCTGTTAGCAGGGTAGCTCCAACGCTGGCCAAACATGCTCCAGCGTGCGAGCAGGTGCCTCGTGCTCACCAGTTCACCAGCCAACCTCTCAGGTGTTCTCCCACTCCTCTTTCAAAATGGCTTCCACTGTTTTTAAAGGCACAGAGCCTCAAAAGGTAGCCGGTGCCCCCATGTGGTGTGGATGTGGTAGTGTGCTGTCTAGTCTACATGCAACTACAATATCCCTCCGTAACAGTGTGTGTGTGTGTGTGTGTGTGTGTGTGTGTGTGTGTGTGTGTGTGTGTGTGTGTGTGTGTGTGTGTGTGTGTGTGTGTGTGTGTGTGTGTGTGTGTGTGTGTGTACTGTAGCCCCATGCAGTGCAACAGATCTCCCTCTCCAGTGCCGAGCTGTGTGTTCATGAAGAGTGACCAGTCCATGGATAAGCCTAGAAGCTTTGGAGCAGATGTTCCTCCTGTTCAGAGGTACTACAAATACTCTTCTCTTTTGTGACTATCTGTCACAGATCCAGTGTATCTCTTGGCTTGATGTGTTGTAGTGAACTCTATTTAACCCTGTGCTAATGTACATTAAAAAAATAACCCTATTTCGCATCCGTTCTCATTGTTCTGTATATTCCCTGTGCTCTTTGTATCTGCAAATAATGTATGCTATGATTATGTCCTCGAATGTAAGTTGATCTGGATACAAGAGTCTGCTAAGTGTAATGTAATATGATAAAGTAAGAACAATCTAAAAATTGACAGACTACACTATTTCTGTGTATCTTATCATTACGACTTGAAGACAGTAGGCCCTCTGATTGTCTGGAATCAGACTCTCCCGGCTCTCTCCATGAATTGAGTGAATTGAATAGGAAATACACCTCAAAAGGTCATTGCACACAGAATAGCCACTTAAGGAAAATAATTAACCATTATGAACCAGTTAGCATTATTTTGATTCCAATACAGTTCCAGAACAGTAAAAATAAATGAAGTTTTTGTTCCTGTTCTAAGCAAAATGGCAAAAGTTTCTGGTTTTCATTTTTGTTCGTTGAACTGGTTCTAAGCCTTGTCTGCTAGTGATGTATGCTATTTGGATGTATTTGATTGTATGCTGCTTTGGATAAAGGCATCGGCCAAATGTAATGTAAGAAACATAATGACACTAAGCTGAATTTCACAAAAATATGTTAATTATCTCCCAATCTTCTACAGTACTCTCAAAAGTCTGCAGATAAAATAGGTGTGTGTATGTGCGTGTGTGTGTGCGTGTGTGTGTGCGTGTGGGTACTGTAGCCCCATGCAGTATAAGAGATCCCCCTCTCCAGTGCCGAGCTGTGTGTCCATGAAGAGTGACAGGTCCATGGAACAGCCTCCAAGGTTTGGAGGAGGAGATGTTCCTGCTGGCCAGAGGTACTACAAATACTCTTCTCTTTTGTGACTATTGCCAGTGTTGTGTCTGTTCAGATCAGTTAGATCTGCGTTCGATTGTTAATGTCTTTGAGCGCACTCTATTGCGCAACTGTTAATGTCTAGTCAGTTGAGATGTTTCTGATAAAGTGATGATGCGTGCATAATCCGGTGTCCGTGTATATTTTTGATATACAACATTTTGGCGACGAGAATGTCGGACTTTTCTCTCCCACCTCCACCCTCGTTCCTTGCTCTTCCCGGTGAACCCCCGATACCGTGGAATCGATGGCATCAGTCTTTCGAAACTTACATTGAGGCGGCTGGACTAGCGGACGTAAGTGCGGCCAGGAAAGCAGCATTGCTAAAACACTGTTTAGGAGTGGAGGGACAAAGGGTGCTAGCCACCTTAAGCACCGATACCGTCACTGATTATGATGCTACAGTAAAACTTCTGAAAGAGCAGTTTGCCGCGCCCCAGAGTGCCCTACTGAGAAGATTTATTTTTAGACAACGACGACAGCTCCCAGGCGAGTCTGTGCACCAATACGTCTCCAACCTGAGAGGCTTGGCTAGCCACTGCAAATTCGGCACGTTGTCTGAGGAGATGATACGTGACCAGTTGATCGAACACACAACTAATCCCAAAATTAGAGAAACGCTGTTGCTTGAATCAGACGACTTGAACCTGACCAAGGCAGTTAGCATTGCATTCCAAATTGAAAGTGCAGCTGAATGTGCAGCTAAATTAACACAAACAAAGTCCACACTAAGCAATGCCGTACACATCAGTACCCAATCACACGAACCATTGTCCCAGCAGCAGCCACCTAGCGTGGTTGAGGAGGCATTAGACCCTGAGCCAGGACCAGATTCTGTACAATATGTCACAAGGCAACAAAGACCCCGACAAAGACAGTCATGCAGTAATTGTAGGTCCAACACACATGCCACCAGAGCACGGAATTGCCCTGCCCTTGACCAAACGTGCCGCAATTGTGGAAAGATAAATCACTTTGTTAAAGTGTGCAGGTCAGCTCCCTCCAGGACCGATAATGCTACCCCCCCGAGGCCCTTCCGCCATAATCCGTCATGTGGCGTCAGGCCCAATGCAGTTCAAGTCCTGCACAGTCAAAGTGGGTGACACGTGTGTTCCCCTACTTTTGGACACAGGTGCAAGTGTGTCCTTGCTGAATGCCGCCACTTACCATAAGTTCTTCAGTTTGGTCCCCCTCTGCACACCCACTGCCCGCCTTCGTGGATATGGCGACTCAAAAATTGATCTGCTGGGCTCCATTACAGTGACTGTCAGTTATGGCACCAGGGTCTTGCCCGCTTTTGTGTTCAATGTGGCCCAGCATGGAGCAAATTTGATGGGACTTGATCTCTTCACAGCATTAGGATTCTCCCTCATCGACACGGGGGGTGCAGCCATCATGACGGTGACTGCAGGGCCACATCTGAAGTGGTCTTCTCTGTTTGAGGGGCTGGGCTGCCTCTCTGCATTCACCCATCGGCCGCTCATCGACCACACAGTGCCCCCAGTGATCCAGCCAATGCGTCGTATCCCGCTGGCCCTGCGTGATGAAGTGACTACTGAGCTGCAGCGCCTGCTGGATGCTGGCGTTATCGAGCCCGTGGATGCCTCGCCATGGGTGTCAAATCTGGTCATAGTGAGAAAGAAATCAGGGGCCTTACGCGTCTGTGTCGACTTGCAAGCAGTCAACAAAGCAGTCATACCAGACAAATACCCATTACCCACATCAGAGGAGCTCACAGCACAATTCCACGGCTCCACAGTCTTCTCTAAGCTTGACCTGAAAGAGAGCTACCTCCAGGTACCCCTACACTTGGAGAGTAGAAACCTGACAGCTTTTGTCACACACAGAGGGGTGTTCCGATACACTAGAATGCCCTTCGGCCTCTGCTCCGCCCCTTCATGCTTCCAAAAGGTCATGACCTCAGTGCTGGCTGGCATTCCAGGGGTAGTTACTTACCTGGACGACTTGGTGGTTCATGGCGCAACGACGGAGATCCATGACAGTCGCCTCCATAGCGTGTTCAAAGCCCTGGCCAAGCATAACCTCACCCTCAATGCCAACAAATGTATATTTGCTGCACCTTGCATTGAATATGTGGGCTACAGATTGTCTGCAGAGGGCATCTCTCCCCTTGAGTCTAATGTTGAGGCTATCCTCTGTCCCTGAGCCGACCTCACCTTCCCAGCTAGCCTCATTCCTGGGGATGACGGGGTACTACATGAAGTTTCTGCCCCAATATTCAGCCACAACAGCGCCGCTACGTCAACTACTACGGAAAAACGAACCATGGGTCTGGTCATCAGAGTGTGCCAAGGCAGTACAAGCCCTTAAAACCCAGCTTACATCACCCCCTGTGCTCGCACACTTTGACACATCCAGCCGCACCCTGGTCACCTGTGACGCGTCAGCCATGGCCATAGGGGCTGTTTTATCACAGGTGCAGAATGGCATGGAGAGGCCAGTTGCATTTGCCTCCCGGGCCCTCACCCAAACCGAGCAACGTTACTCAGTCGGGGAGAGGGAGGCCCTTGCTTGCATGTGGGCATGTGAGAGATGGCACCTTTACCTATACGGTCGGAAATTCACACTAAGAATGGATCACCAAGCTTTGACAACCCTACTGGGTTCCACAGGCTCCGGCCACAAGCCCCTGAGACTGTACCGCTGGTTCGATCGTCTCCGTCAGTACAATTATACCCTGCAGTTTACACCAGGCCGTGGAAACGTTGTGGCAGACCTTCTCTCTCGTTCTTGTCCTGCCCCCGCCCAGACCCCAGGCCCTGCCATCAATCACATTGAAAGCGAGCTTTGCCACATGCTTAACTCCCCACTTGAGGCCACCATCACACCACAGGAGCTGAAAACTGCTTCAGAGCAAGATCCAGTCATCTCTCAGCTCTGCACCTACATACGACAAGGATGGCCAAGGGACGTTCCAGAGCAACTGTCAGCTTTTGCCCGTTTCAAAAACGAACTTTCTTTTTGGAATGACTCCTGTGTGGCACGCCTGCGCTGTGATTCCAGCGACCCTCCAAGCATGTGTGCTGGCCATGGCACACGAAGGCCATCTGGGAATGGTGAAGCTGAAACAGAGGTGCCGTGATCTGGTGGCCTGGCATTAACGACGAAATTGAGGCCTTGGTCAAAAACTGCCAACCATGCCTTGTGAGTGGCAAAACCGGCCGCCAACCACCTCCACCATTGCAACCTGCGGCCTGGCCTTCTCAGCCATGGGAACATCTACAATTGGATATATGTGGCGAGATCCATAGTGCCCCTCACCATCAGCGCTTTTTGATTGTGGCCTATGATTTACACTCTAAGTGGCCGGAGCTGACCACTACCGGGTCAGTCACCTCCCAGGTTGTTGTGGATTTCCTGGAATCTCTCTTCTCGCGCTGGGGCCTGCCACAGACCATAACCATAGACAATGGCCCACAATTTGTGTCCTCAGAGTTCACATACCTGGTGAATAGGGGGATCCGCCATGTTCGCACAGCTCTGTACCACCCCCAGGCAAACGTTGGCGTAGAGTGCTTTCATCAAACCTTCAAGAATGGCATCAGAGCGCACTGTGCCCAGGGTTGCTCTTTCAAACAAGCCATACGTCTGACCCTGCTACACTACCGTGCCACCCATTACGTAACTACGGGTGTCTCCCCGGCCTCCCTCATGCTGGGTAGGGAGATGAACTTATCGCTCGACAGGATCCGTCCCACCTCTGCCCAGACCACACCCACATCAGTGGCGGCCTCGGTCTCACGCCGCCAGAACCGGATGAAGCAGTGGTATGACAGGAAAAAGAGAGTCAAGTTGCCAGATATCAGGGCTGCTGACTGGGTACGGGCTCGGCGGCCGCACAGAGGGAACAAAATGGCATCCTTTTGGTCAACTCCGCAGCAGGTGGTCCGCCGCACGGGCCCAGCCACGTACCTCCTGGAGGATGGCACCCGCTGGCATGCCAGCTGCCTTAGGAAAGTGCCTGGACCTGCCACACCAGCACAACAGATTGCCACACCAGCACAACAGAGTAGGGCTATGTCACCTGTCAGAGCTGATTATGGAGACGCTCCCTCACCATCACACCCACTGACACAGCCTGGAGGCACTCATACGCCACCACACCTACCGCCAGCACTGTCTCCAGCACGGCCACTATCTCCTGTGCGTCTACCACAACTTGTCCCGCCTTCACCACAGGTGGCCCTGCCATCACCTGGGGGTTCACCACGACCAGTACGCGCCAGGGCACGGCCTGATTATTTGAAGGACTTTGTGTCTACCTTTCATGTTTGAGGTCACCCCCCAGAGAGGGGAAAATGTTGTGTCTGTTCAGATCAGTTAGATCTGCGTTCGATTGTTAATGTCTTTGAGCGCACTCTATTGCGCAACTGTTAATGTCTAGTCAGTTGAGATGTTTCTGATAAAGTGATGATGCGTGCATAATCCGGTGTCCGTGTATATTTTTGATATACAACAGCCAGCACTCTAATGCCTTATCTGTCACAGGTCCAGTGTATCTCTTGGCTTGATGTGTTGTAGTGAACTCTATTTAACCCTGTGTTAATGTATATTCAAAAAAAGAACCCTATTTCGCATCTGTTCTCATTGTTCTGTATATTCCCTGTGCTCTTTGTATCTGCAAATAATGTATGCTATGATTATGTCCTCGAATGTAAGTTGATATGAATACAAGAGTCTGCCAAGTGTAATGTAATATGATGAAGTAAGAACAATCTAAAAATTGACAGACTACACTATTTGTGTGTATCTTATCATTACGACTTGAAGACAGTAGGCCCTCTGATTGTCTGGAATCAGTCTCTCCCGGCTCTCTCCATGAATTGAGTGGATTGAATAGGAAATACACCTCAAAAGGTCATTGCACACAGAATAGCCACTTAAGGAAAATAATTAACCATTATGAACCGGGTTAGCATTATTTTGATTCCAATACAGTTCCAGAACAGTAAAAATAAATGAAGTTTTTGTTCCTGTTCTAAGCAAAATGGCAAAAGTTTCTGGTTTTCATTTTTGTTCGTTGAACTGGTTCTAAGCCTTGTCTGCTAGTGATGTATGCTATTTGTATGTATTTGATTGTATGCTGCTTTGGATGAAGGCATCGGCCAAATGTAATGTAAGAAACATAATGACACTAAGCTGAATTTCACAAAAATATGTTAATTATCTCCCAATCTTCTACAGTACTCTCAAAAGTCTGCAGATAAAATAGGTGCGTGTGTGTGTGTGTGCGTGTGTGTGCGCGTGTGTGCGCGTGGGTACTGTAGCCCCATGCCGCAAAAGAGACCCCCCTCTCCAGTGCCGAGCTGTGTGTCCATGAAAAGTGACAAATCCATGAATCAGCCTCCAAGGTTTGGAGGAGATGTTCCTCCTGTTCAGAGGTACTACAAATACTCTTCTCTTTTGTGATTATTGCCAGCACTCTAATGCCTTATCTGTCACAGGTCCAGTGTATCTCTTGGCTTGATGTGTTGTAGTGAACTCTATTTATCCCTGTGCAAATGTATATTCAAAAAATAACCCTATTTCGCATCTGTTCTCATTGTTCTGTATATTCTCTGTGCTCTTTGTATCTGCAAATAATGTATGCTATGATTATGTCCTCGAATGTAAGTTGATCTGGATACAAGAGTCTGCCAAGTGTAATGTAATATGATAAAGTAAAAACAATCTAAAAATTGACAGACTACACTATTTGTGTGTATCTTATCATTACGACTTGAAGACAGTGGGCCCTCTGATTGTCTGGAATCAGACTCTCCCGGCTCTCTCCATGAATTGAGTGGATTGAATAGGAAATACACCTCAAAAGGTCATTGCACACAGAATAGCCACTTAAGGAAAATAACCATTATGAACCGGGTTAGCATTATTTTGATTCCAATACAGTTCCAGAACAGTAAAAATAAATGAAGTTTTTGTTCCTGTTCCAAGCAAAATGGCAAAAGTGTCTGGTTTTCATTTTTGTTCGTTGAACTGGTTCTAAGCCTTGTCTGGTAGTGATGTATGCTATTTGGATGTATTTGATTGCATGCTGCTTTGGATAAAGGCATCGGCCAAATGTAATGTAAGAAACATAATGACACTAAGCTGAATTTCACAAAAATATGTTAATTATCTCCCAATCTTCTACAGTACTCTCAAAAGTGTGCAGATAAAATAGGTGCGTGTGTGTGCGTGTGTGTGCGTGTGTGTGCGCGTGTGTGCATGTGGGTACTCTAGCCCCATGCAGTGTAAGAGACCCCACTCTCCAGTGCCGAGCTGTGTGTCCATGAGGAGTCACAAGTCCATGAATCAGCCTCCAAGGTTTGGAGGAGATGTTCCTGCTGGTCAGAGGTACTACAAATACTCTTTTATTTTGTGACTATTGCCAGCACTCTAATGCCTTATCTGTCACAGGTCCAGTGTATCTCTTGGCTTGATGTGTTGTAGTGAACTCTATTTATCCCTGTGCTAATGTATATTCAAAAAATAACCCTATTTCGCATCTGTTCTCATTGTTCTGTATATTCTCTGTGCTCTTTGTATCTGCAAATAATGTATGCTATGATTATGTCCTCGAATGTAATATGATCTGGATACAAGAGTCTGCCAAGTGTAATGTAATATGATAAAGTAAAAACAATCTAAAAATTGACAGACTACACTATTTGCGTGTATCTTATCATTACGACTTGAAGACAGTAGGCCCTCTGATTGTCTGGAATCAGACTCTCCCGGCTCTCTCCATGAATTGAGTGGATTGAATAGGAAATACACCTCAAAAGGTCATTGCACACAGAATAGCCACTTAAGGAAAATAATTAACCATTATGAACCGGTTAGCATTATTTTGATTCCAATACAGTTCCAGAACAGTAAAAATAAATGAAGTTTTTGTTCCTGTTCCAAGCAAAATGGCAAATGTTTCTGGTTTTCATTTTTGTTCATTGAACTGGTTCTAAGCCTTGTCTGCTAGTGATGTATGCTATTTGTTTGTCTTTGATTGTATGTTGCTTTGGATAAAAAGGCATCGGCCAAATGTAATGTAAGACACATAATGACACTAAGCTGAATTTCACAAAAATATGTTAATTATCTCCCAATCTTCTACAGTACTCTCAAAAGTCTGCAGATGAAATAGGTGCGTGTGTCTGCGTGTGTGTGCGTGTGTGTGCGTGTGTGTGCGCGTGTGTGCGTGTGGGTACTGTAGCCCCATGCAGTATAACAGACCCCCCTCTCCAGTGCCGAGCTGTGTGTCCATGAAGAGTGACCAGTCCATGGATAAGCCTAGAAGCTTTGGAGCAGATGGTCCTCCTGTTCAGAGGTACTACAAATACTCTTCTCTTTTGTGACTATTGCCAACACTCTAATGCCTTATCTGTCACAGGTCCAGTGTATCTCTTGGCTTGATGTGTTGTAGTGAACTCTATTTATCCCTGTGCTAATGTATATTCAAAAAATAACCCTATTTCGCATCTGTTTTCATTGTTCTGTATATTCTCTGTGCTCTTTGTATCTGCAAATCATGTATGCTACGATTATGTCCTCGAATGTAAGTTGATCTGGATACAAGAGTCTGCCAAGTGTAATGTAATATGATAAAGTAAAAACAATCTAAAAATTGACAGACTACACTATTTGCGTGTATCTTATCATTACGACTTGAAGACAGTAGGCCCTCTGATTGTCTGGAATCAGACTCTCCCGGCTCTCTCCATGAATTGAGTGGATTGAATAGGAAATACACCTCAAAAGGTCATTGCACACAGAATAGCCACTTAACCCTTATGTTGTGTTCGGGTCATTTTTGACCCGTTTTCAAGTTTTAGTGTGAAAAAAACACACTTTCCTTTATTTTCTTGGAATAAGGCTTCATCTAATCCTCAGTCACAACCATTTCAACACACAAAAAATATGTTTTATCATTTTAGTACATTTTAAAGGTCAAAAAAAAAAAAAGTTACATCTGTGGTGTTCGGGGGTCAAAATTGACCCGGCATAGATTTTTGGTTGTTTTATGCATTTCTGAAAAGCTGTTGGTTGCCCTTTGTCTTCAGTTTGGTGATTTATGTTGAGGAAAGTATATTTGTTGCCTGAACTTTTTTTTGCCAGCTTTTTCAAGTTACAAATCCAAGATGGCCGCCGGACAGTCCCATACACTACAGTGTGTCATATCTCCTGTTGTGAAAGAAGTACAGATGTATTTCTGGTGTCTACTCATGTGTTTTTATGGTCGGGGAATCCATTTCTGCATTATATCATGGGATTTTTTACATATCTGTTTGCAAAATACATTTTTGCACATTGTTTTTTCCAAAAAACATATCAAAAATTCATAATGGCACCCAAACCTGTACTGGTCTTATACTTTCCATAAAGTTGATGTGGCAATGACATAATGGTCCATGTTAATGGCATAGGGGATTTAGATGAATAGTGGACTTTTTTTATGTTCATTGAGGTGTTCATTTCCAATACCTTTGCATTAGATTGGCGGAATAGCTGTGACTCTGACAGAATTGTTATTTTGTATATTTACCACACTAAAATCATATAAATATCGGAAAACACTAAGTCAACATATTTAAACATTAATTTTATGCACTGAAAAACTAATTTAGTTGACATTTGGTCTTTATCCTGCTATAAATCTCTTTGGGTTGGTTTGGACCCGAACACCACAAATGCCACTCTTGATGATATTTTTTAATATTAGAGAAAAACTAATAAAATGAATTTGGGGGTTGTTGTACTCTCATATCAGCTGTAATACATGGACAACATAATCACTAATTGTATCACTTTGGGAGGTATTAATAGTGAATTTATGCAGATTTTGATAGTTTTGGTCATCAAAAACGATTTGCATAATGTAAGATAAAAGATCTTTAAAGTCAAAAAGATGAATACATCAAGTAATATTTCCATGGATATGAATGCATACCAATTTAGCCATGAGATGAAAAACAATATTTGAAGATAACTAGTGTTTTTAGGTATTTTATAGCTGAGTTTTGTTATCACGGGTCAAAAATGACCCGAACACCACAGGTGTATGCAGCTTACGAACACAACACAAGGGTTAAGGAAAATAATTAACCATTATGAACCGGTTAGCATTATTTTGATTCCAATACAGTTCCAGAACAGTAAAAATAAATGAAGTTTTTGTTCCTGTTCTAAGCAAAATGGCAAAAGTTCCTGGTTTTCATTTTTGTTCATTGAACTGGTTCTAAGCCTTGTCTGCTAGTGATGTATGCTATTTGTTTGTCTTTGATTGTATGTTGCTTTGGATAAAAAGGCATCGGCCAAATGTAATGTAAGACACATAATGACACTAAGCTGAATTTCACAAAAATATGTTAATTATCTCCCAATCTTCTACAATACCCTCAAAAGTCTACAGAAAAGTAGATGTGTGTGTGTGTGTGTGTGTGTGTGTGTGTGTGTGTGTGTGTGTGTGTGTGTGTGTGTGTGTGTGTGTGTGTGTGTGTGTGTGTGTGTGTGTGTGTGTGAGTGTGTGTGTGTGTGTCTAGAAGCTTTGGAGCAGGAGATGTTCCTCCTGGTCAGAGGTGTGTATCAGACTGAAGGCTTTTTCTGTTTCAGAGAACACACACACACATACACACACTGGCTTTATAGTAAGAAGGAAATAAGGACCTGTTTAAATGACAAGAATAAAGGATGGAGAAGACAAAACATGTCCACATGTCAGTGTTTTGAATAGCTTTTCCAAAGTAAGGCGTTTGTACAAATAGTTTCAATTAATATATTGACCAATATCATCAATAATTGGAAGTCACCATAGTTGGAGAAGAAATTGTGTGTGACAATACAAACCTTTCAATCTGAACTACTGCTTTGGTCAATGTGGATTTAATTGCACGCATCTGTCATCTCAAAATACATACATGGATCTGATATATTGGCAGTGTAGAGATTATAGTGTGGGTATATACATACACATGTTTCATTTCAGGGATGAAGTACACATAGGCCAACAGAGACAATTCTATTTCATAGACTTTTTACGGCTCACTTTCTGATTAAAACCAAACCAAATCAAACAATTAACTGCTTCAAGTTAATTGCTACAAACAGTTGTAGTCTGTTTGGGTGCCATTATGGATTTTTGATATGGATTTTTGGTGGCCATATTGGATTGGTAATATGAAAAGGCTGGCAAAACATTTTTAACCCTTTAAGCGCCAAAGTCGCAGAATTGCGACGGTACGTCATCATGAACAAAAGCGCATGTAGATCAAACCAGCGGTCTTAATGGTGTTCATCCCCCCTACCAGTAGTTGGCAGACACGTTACCCTTTCAAACAAGACTATGATTACGTCATTTTGTAGTTCACAGAGTCTGTGGTGAAGCAGTAAAAGACGCGACCTGTGATGAGACCACAAAATGCGGAAGTAGCCACTCTGCGTCTGTGTCTCGAAGCGTGCGAGTTGAGTTTGTGTTGTTATCAGCGAACTATCAGAGAGCTATTTCATCGTGGCTAGTGAGAAGTTGACTCGTGATGAAGTTCTGAGCATGTTATTTGCCTATTCTGACTCGGACAGTTTTTATCTGACGAGGAGGATAATGATCGGACGAGCACTCTTTGTTTACCGCGGCGAAACTTCCGAAGGCAGTGATGCCGACATGCGAAGCAAGGATGTTCTCTAAGCACACACACACATTCAAACTCATTCGGTGACTTTATCCGATCTCAAGTGAGTGGGTGGTTGTAGCGAATGCAGTCGTAGTGGCCATACAGATATTGGTGGAGGAATGAGGGGTGAGAGAGGTGGGTCTGGTAATGTTAGCTTGCGCTCCCTCCATTCAGCCCCGGTGATGCGGGTAGCCACCTATCCGGACGCAAACGCAATAATCCTGGGATCAGACAAACACTGTTCACCAAGCAGCACACACACACACTCATTCTGTCCCTCTTTCTGACTTCTACTGGGTGGATGGCAGCGGCGAACGTGGCCATATGTCCTTATGGAGAGGTTTTGGTAATAGAGCGCACGGTGAAGACGCATACCCTAAACCATTTTAGACTCGTTGTTGACAATCAGACTGGTCACAGTGTTTGGACTGTCTTTGTAAGAGTTATACAAATCAGTAAAACAGCAAATAAAGACGAAAGAGGTGGTGATATATTTATCTCAAACGGGAGGAGAGGGGGAAAGGGCGCTGCGCTCTCCACGCGAGGGGGCGGGGATTGTGTTTCTGATCCATTTACATGAATATGCTACCGTCATCCATCAGTTTAAATCATTGTCTTACCTTTAAGCCGGGCATGCACTGTGCGATATTTTCACTCGTGGGTATTAAGCTCCTGCTCACACTGCACTGCGATTTAAAAGTTCATATCTCACGACTCATGTCCTCACACTATACGAGCCGACGGTCGGATGCGAGCAGAATGGACTGTATGTGTGACACAACGCGCGTGTTTCCCGGGGCTGCAGAGGAGGGAATATGCGCACCTGAGGTAGAGATGAGGACGCGATCAGGGACCGATCGGGACCTTAGTCAATCCAGCCATTTTGATGAATGGAAGGCTAGGGCTATGTCTCAAATGGCGCACTTTTGTCAGTGCACAGTGCACTGAGGTCTTTAGTGCATAGTGTCGTGGAAAAAATTGAGCACTATGCACTGTGCCCTCGCTGGAAGTGACGGATGAGCATGGCCATGGCCGTAGCCAGCCATGAGAAGTAGGCGAGGTCCATAATGAAAATTTTATTATTAATATAAAATATAAATTAAAAATGAATTCATACAATAAATACATATAGGCTACACAGGCCTATATATAGGGCCCTCCTCTATGAATGTATAGGCCTTATGTGAAATAGTTAATATGTAGACATGTATAATAATAAATATGTTGTAGTTTTCAGCCAACTCAGCCTGTTCCCTTTGAATGGCTATGCTTTGGTATCATGCCTCTTTTATCATAAACAGCATTCTCCCAGTCAGTAAAGCCCTTTGTAAGGCAACTAAAGTTTGACTCAGAAGTTGCACAATAAGCTACATCCTCAGATGGCAAGTTGCTCAGCCATTCATATTTTTTTTCTCCCAATGAAATTACACTTCAGCTGTTTTCCTCCAAAGGTACAGGGATAGCTATCTCTGTAGTGCGAACCACCTATTTTGGAGTAAACGTTTTTCTTCCTAGAGTCGCATCAAACGTTTTGTTTTTATTTAGTAGTTGTTAGGCCTATAGTTTTTCACAAGCGCAGAAGACAAAAGTCTATCAACGAGAAAGAAAAGTAGCCTATCCTCCGCGCTCCTGAGCCGTCTGGTGTGTCACGGCTATGCAGACACAGTAGTTACGGGAGCCTCTTCAGGTGTGGATATTTTACTGCGATTGACGCTGACGAAGACGTGGCAACGTCGATAGTCTTGGCACTTGTCCAAATTAACAGGAAAATATCCACACCTGAAGATGTTCCGATAACCTCCTCTATCAGTGTTTATCACAGGCTTTCCAATTTAATCAATTACATTTCACGGATATCCTATGCTTTTACCTTTATGCAGCAGCTGATGCAGCAGCAGGCTTCTTAAAATAATGACTCAAATTGCTTTTTAAGACACCATAGCCTACTTGTTACGCATGAGCTTTAGGTAGGCTATACAACAGTTGGCTTTCTGTTAGCGGAGATCTCACCAAGCGCGTGCTTAATGGGCGCGTTCGTGACGGCACATTACTGCGCAGGCTGCACACGCACACTTTGCCATTTCAATGCATTTTTCTAACCAGAAAGCATGGTAATTTTGCGTTGCGCAATGCGCTGTCACGAACGCGACCAAACACTTGCGATGTCGGCTGAGTTGCGTTCTCTCCCACGAGTCGCACCACTTGCGATATTAATTAATCTTGTTTACTTGCAAAAACAGAACACAAAGGAACAGCAAAAACAGAACACAAAGGCAAAACTACAACACATAGCACATGGAGGTTAACCACAGTTTGCAAAGGACGCTTCACAAAGGTTTATATATGTTGTTGTGTGTTTCAGGTGGTCATATTTGCCGTGAAAATAATAATAATAATAATAATAATAAACCTATAGCCTAGGCGAGGTCCAGACCTCGCTAGCTTCAAATGTCCCTACGGCCATGAGCATGGCATTAGCCTGCCAAAATATGAGTTGGCTACTGTTTACAATGCACAGCGTCTGGTGCTTGTATTTCCATTTCCTTCACCCCAGAGGACAGCAATCACACATACAACATACTTTGGTTGGCATGAAAAGGTTGGTGTCCCATCAACATTACTTACAGAATTAGGAGACTGCTGACCAAACTCTTCTACTGAACTGAATGCCACATTTCCTCCGTGTCATTGTCAACATGGCCGCCGTTTAGTGCGTGCAGTGTCCATCATTCAAGCACTGCATTTTCCCGCCATTGTTAGGGGATCATCCTGGCACTTTCAGTGCACTGGCTCAACTGAAATTTTCAGTGTGAGCGCCCTAGGCACTGAAAAACAGTGCCCAAAGTGCACAAGTGCGGCATTTGAGACACAGCCTATAAGAGAGAGATCCCGACTTTGGAAGATAAATTGAAATGTTGTGCGTATGGCGTGTGGAATTCCGACAACGGAGATCCAAAAAGGCAGGAGGGAGGGGTTACATTTTATCCCTTCCCAAAAACGAAGACGGAGATGGAGAAATGCCTACCCCACCACCAGAGCATGTAAACAGAAGCCACTATGCAACCTAAGGTAAGCAGCTATCTTAATGTCGCTAAAATCGACCTACCTCATTGAAAACGTGATAAAACCACTACTCCAAATACAATTTAGTAGCATTACCTTGCATTTTTGGGCAGCTGGAACTGTGTGGATGATCATAATAACACATTGAATTGAATCGGTTAGCCTCATTTAGCATAGGCTAACTGTAAGTTTATTGTCACTGTTGACTGTTCTGTTCATATTGTGCATGCAAGTAGCAACCAAAGTAATGTTAATGTTGTGTACAGTTAAAACGTTTATCTTGTAGAATGGCATTCAAAGACATTTAATAATAATAATAATACTTTCGTTTTATATAGCGCCTTCCAAAACACCCAAGGACGCTTCACAGAGTTGTAGGGGAAGCTGCATTTGGATTTACTCCTCATGCGGCTATACCAGGAATTGAAGGCAAAATATCTTGTTTGGGAATTTAATTAATTATGAATTAATTATAATTAATTAAAAGGTAATTAAAGGACCGTCTCATAAAATCCTTAAGATTATCAATCACAATATTCAACAATAAATTGCTAAACACAGAATTAATAACATGTTCTGTACTGGGATACTCAACGGGGGACAGTGATTAGTAAGGCCCATTCTCTGTGATCAGCTGGATATGCAAGCACAAAAGTAGATCTGAAGGCAAAGTTCTATAATAGGTTGGTTGGTTGTACAAAGCAACAAGGACAACAAAATGCAATCAATGATTTACTTTTATTAACTACTAGGATAACTAATAAAACATTACATTCAAAGTCCGATCAATGGGGTAAAACACAATCATAAGGCACAAGTATAAAAACAAGAAAGAAATAAAAGAGGAATTGTGCGTGTCTGTGGATGTGTGTGTGTGTGTATGTGTGTGTGTGTGTGTGTGTGTGTGTGTGTGTGTGTGTGTGTGTGTGTGTATGTGCGTGAGCGTGAACAAAGGAAGAGCGGCTAGCTCCGGTTGCTATGGTAGCAAGATGGCGTCCACCACGTGGACTACTACAGCAATGTAAACAACACGGTGATATTAGCGTTAGCCTCAGAACCAAGTACAATGGGGTAGCTAGCAGCTACTTAGCAAATAACCGGCGGGGGTTTTCAAGCATTAAAAGTCCTGTGAAGGGTACAAACGTGTATCAAAGGTTCTGGAATTAACACTAACAGTTCCGGGTATGATGTGAATGGAATGTGAACACAAAAGAAATAAAAGAGAGAGAATAGAGCACGAATGAAACGGCGAGCTTGAATGTTTGTCACTACAAAGATGGCCGTACACTCGTGTACTCAAAGCAATTAGATTCAGCGTGGCTACAGCTGAGCAGCAGTGTTAGCTAGCAGAAATGTCCGGACAAAGGAGGCTATTCAATGAACAGTCTACTACCAGACAAAGTTGTACCGAAAAGGTACCATAAAGTCCGGAGAAATCTACAAGTCTAACACTCAGGGAGAGATAGAGGGAGAGAGATGTGGGTGTGGGTGCAACGTGTGTGTGTGTGTGTGTGTGTGTGTGTGTGTGTGTGTGTGTGTGTGTGTGTGTGTGTGTGTGTGTGTGTGTGTGTCGTGCGTCTTGGCTAGCAGGCCGCTGTTACACAGGGCCTACCCGCGATTGTCCTTAGTTAACCCGTTAGCAAAGAGAATCTTCGAATACGGACGATACTGTATGAACACTTGCGAATGCGGTTCATACAAATAATCACGGCGTACATAAGTGATTCACGTTGTTAAGGGGTACGCGAGGTAGAAGTTAGAAACATGCAAACTAACTAAGCAAGAGAGAGCAGAGATCAAAACAATGTAAGAGAACCTAAAGAACAACACATGTGCACATGAAATAAAGCTTCGAGCTAGATTCAAAAACACATATACTACACTCTACTCAGAATTAACTAGTCATTTGCCCATGAAAAGTGTCCTACTGATTTGCAGAGTGGTCCCACGGGAATCGGGTTGCGCCGTCCGGCGAGGCTTGGCTTTCGGTTCCAGGGGAAAGAGTTCCAATCAACACAAACTCCTGTCTGGGTTGGATCAGGGAGGATTGTCGAAGTCGTCTGCTTCTTTGTCCTCGAGAGCCGGCAGGCTCGGTCCGACGGAAAAATGTCAGGTCTTGAACATGGAAAAACACTGTTTGCTACAGTGTTGCTTGCAAGGCGAGATAGTTACAGCTGTGAGCGGACTAAAGGGGTCTTTCACGAGTTAAGTTGGCCAAACTAAACGTGGAGCGAAAGTCTTTGTCCTAGGAGAAGGGAAAGTTGGGTGCCCGCAGTTGAATCTTCTTTATCTTATCCGGGATAGGTACAATCTTAGAGAGGTTTGACCTCAGCGGTAGTTTAGTCTTAAGAGAGTAATTAAGGTCTCTGTACGATCACTATATAGGGGAAACAACAGGAAGCAACATACTTCAGTAGTACATTGCAAACAGTCTCTTTGGGCTCAGCGCCCTCTAGAGGCGTGGGGGGGGGGGGGGGGATGGCGAAGGCGAAAGGGCAGGGAATATCCCCAACAGAGTGTTGCGTTGGAAAGTGTGAGTGTGTGCGCGTGTCAGTGTGTGAGCGTGTGTGAATGCATGCAAGTGAAAGTGCTTGTGGAACTAGCAGTCATAAGTCTCCAGGAAGAGATGTGTCTTAAGGTTTTGCTTAAACATGGCCAGTGAACGGGCATTCTGGATGTGGTCGGGCAGATTGTTCCAAAGAATGGGAGCAGCAATATGGAAGGCTCTGTCACTGGTATTCTTGAGCCTGGTACAAGGGACGATCAGCTGGCCCTTGGAAGAGGACCGCAGGGATCTTGAGGGGTCATAGGGGTGAAGGAGGACTGTCAGGTAGTGGGGTGCCAGACCAAGGAGAGACTTGAAGGTTAACATTTGTGGGATGCCACTTGTTTGCTTGAAGTAACCAAACATCAGCAATGCTACTGTCCCTCCCCAGCATGAGCAAAGTATTCTGCTGATATTAGCGTTAGAATCCCACCTCATAAGCCTTCCTCATGTAACCATTGCAACTGAACTGAGATTGAATAATAATGAATAGTTAGTATTTATTTAAGAACCCAGATGTGCTGTGCTTCACAATGTGCATTTTATTTCAGTGCCTTCAATCAGAGATGATTTAGTTATACCCAGTGTTTAAATTGGCTTTTGGGAGGTGGGGGAGCCCTTCACTCGCGGTCAAAATAGCTTTTTTTTTTTTTTTTTTTTAATGTCATCAGGCAAATACATGTATTCTATGGAGTTATTGCCCATAATTAATATCATACATAAATCAATGTATTACTCAGTTATGAGAAAAACAGCAAGGTACCCTCATTCCCTCTTCACTGTATTAGGTTGCTAAAAAATAGGAACAGTTAGACCAGTATCACACCTGATGCATTTATGTAGCCTACTTTTTAATATTCTCTCCTGTCAGTTGGCAACAGTATGCTATTGGACTGTCAGTACAGGGGCAAAACAGTTTTAATTCTGACCACCATCACTGCAACATCAAGCTACAAAGGTGTAGACCTAAGACTATTAAGAACTCCTATTATTGATGTGAATAACAATTTGTTTTAAAATATCATATTTTAACATTTTATCACATTTTAATTCTCCTAATTTATTTCTTTAATTCTCTTAATAATGTCATGGGTTTAGCATGCATTTATTAGCACGTTTTATGACTAATACGTAACAAAGTTAAAAGAACAAAAATGCATGCTTGGGCTATGCTGTTCTATTATACAGTGCGTGAAAGTGTGCACTGTCACTTTAAATCAGGCGGAGTCTGCAGAGAATCTTCTCACTCGGACAAGTCTTTTCTTTACAGATTGCCCCTTTGGCTGACTGATTATATGGGCGTTCTTATTTCAGTAGTTTAGTTAGTTCAGCTATCTCGCTCCGCGCATATGTTTTAACACATTCACTACCAAGTCAAGTAAAATTATGTTTTTACATTTTTTATTGGATTCTGAATCTACACATTCTAATGCACATTCTGTGTGATTGTCGTAATAATGTGATGAACAGAACTGACATAGATCATGAAAACACATACAAAGTCAAAACTCCTACAAAGTCAAAACTCCTACAAAGTCAGGATCTGGATATTTCATCATATGTGCATTTTATTACACACAGTATTTGAGTTTTATTATAGCCAGTCAAACCACTTCCTGATCACGTCACGTCATGTCTCCAGTACTTCCTGGGCTGGAGAATCCTTGCTCCTGTTCTGGAGTTTTCTATGGACTGCCTACCATCAATCCAACACAGCTGATTGTAAAGACCATAATAAAGTTCTGGTTTATACACTAAAAAAAAAAAAAGAGAGAATCACAACATAGTTGCCTTGCTAGCTAGCCTATTCCTAAACATATGGAAGGATTAGGAGTTTTGCTGCCATCAGGATATGTGTAAAATGGAAGGTTGTAATGAAAAACAGCATGCAACACAGCAGGAAGTAACCTACTTTTGGGTGAGTACTTTGGCATGTCTACTTTTATCTACAGAACGAAACCTGTCAGTCAGGTGACATTAGCCAGCTAGCATTTCAGATGCTCTGAACTGCCTGACCAGGTGATTTTTGCACCAAAATAGTTTACTTGGAAGCTACTGGAGTTGTTCTTTGGGCGATAAAATGCATTTAGACCCGCAATTTAAACTCGGAGAGTCAGAGCGCACCGGTGACAAAAAAGGCTTTATCTCAGTTCGAATGTTCAAAATCGCTATTTTTACCTAAACCACTGTGCGCTTAAAGTGAAATAACTTCGGAATGGAACAAGCTAGAAACAAACCGTAAAAATATACAGACAGCTGAGACAAGCAGCTTTCGAACAAGCCCTGACATGTGTCTGTGGGTGGAAGACAAAATATTCGGTGGGTGTTCAAAAAATGACATAAAATGATGAAATTGGCTGGGAGTCTACGGTTGAATTCCAAAAAACGGCTGGTATTGAATGTGTTAATTACACTTCAGTCGCATTAAGTAAATGCTTTTTTGCAAAGCAATAACTTTGGCAAAAGGCGGCAATAGATTGCTGCAATTCTAGCGCGAGAGAGACGGTGCACTGCTCTACACGCAAAGCTAGGATGGACACGCAGGAATCCCTGTCATTTGCTTACTGTCTAAAAACTTTTAATACGTTCCTGGCATGTTTAAGCCCACATAAAAGTAACCTGCAACCAAATTGCTACACATTCTGACAGAAAAATGGACGGAAATCCCAAACTTGATGTTGATTTCCCCCCATTAACAAACTGCTGTTAAAGTAGGCAGACACCACGCTATTCTGCATGACTGTTTGCATGACAGCTTACCTCCGTTTTGTAAAAGGCATTGTATCTAGCCTACTAACTTTGCACATTGAATATGAAGGCATGGAGGACAGGCTTGAAGTAGGCTAGTGACAACTCGAAGCGGAGTAGCTGTGAGAAAGAGCAAGCGCTCCGGACCGCTCAACTGTTGCAAAGTTGCAACGTTGCTACAAACTCAAATTGTGGTGTCTCGCAGCGCATGTGCAGAATGCAGATGCATAATAACTGAAATAATGCGGGAGTCCCTTAATCTTATTTCATGTTGCTATCATTATAAAACTTTCATAAAAATATGATATTTCAAGAAGAGGTGAAAATATATGAACTGTGAATACTCTGAGGGTGGGGCAGCAGGAGCGCAGCTCCGTTTGGCTGTCCCTCCGAGGTGAGGAGGCGGAGCTGCGCTCCGGAGGGCTCCGCCCCAATTTAAACCCTGTTTATACATTGCAACATTAATAGAGATTGTTGTACGTACCCAGTCATCATTCTCAAATCAACTCAAAACATCAACAAAACATCTTACCCCTACACTAACATGCACAAACCTTGTATTACTATGAAAATGTAATGGAAAGTCAAACTGATTGTTAAAGAACCAGTTCAGTCAATTTCAACATGCAGTCCTAATGCTCATACTACCTAAGATTTTTTCCTTTACTTCTTCAGCCTTTTCCGAGATCCTTTGTCATTGTAATGGGGGCAGCGCTTTGTTTACAAAACAAAAAACATTTTTATTTATTTCTAAAAACATCCAAAAGGTTATACAACACCAGCAGACAACTAGCAAACAGCAATACTTTTTGGGAAAATATTTAGAGTAGGCCGATGTTAAAAAAAATGAAATGTAAACAAACGGTGCCCCCATTAGAATAGCTCATATCTCGGAAAGGGCTGAGCCGAAAAATGTGGCATTACCGGGTACTGAGTGAGATATTTTATATGCAGTTTATTAACTTTTCTTCTTGTTGTTCGTTGTTAACAGATCCCACCACTGACCATGGCGATGAGCCAGATGTTGAGGGACATGGTGACCACTCAGAAGGCTGAGATAACCAAGCTGATCGTACAACTACAGGCAAAGGATGTTCAGCTCCAACAACTTAGACAAACCCCATTCACACATTACTTTGGGGTTAAAAACAGAGTCTGTGCATGAAAGTGATGTGGCGGGTTATTTCCAGTAGCCTAGGATCCAGTAGCGCTGGATTCACCTATGAGCAGTTTAATACCTTGTATGAGTTAAACATTTCAAATAATCCAAGTATAGTAGCACACCAGACCTTCCTTTGTGTAGTCAGCTGTTATTGACACTGATGACATTTAGACAAGTATATGGTTGCAAAAGATTAATTCAGATTCCACATCAGTTTACAGAATGTGAGCACAATATTTAATCAGTCAACATCGGTCCTGTGTGTATTTATTGTGTATTATGTATTGATGATTTTGTTATTGTGTATTAAATACCATCCGTCATCATGCATATTGTCATGACCTGTGTAGTTTCATTTTTTGCTTAAATGTTTTGACCCATTTCATGTCATGGTGAATTATCTGATGACTTAAGCCACTTCCAAGAGGGTATGTGTGGTCTGCAACAGTGATGTCCACAGGGGGGTTGCACCAAATAGCTCAGGTGTTCCTGTCTGCCTTTGTAGGAGAGCCAGTTTGTCACCTGTCACATTGAAGTTCCTGGGGGGAGTGCAGTAGGCCTACAACAAAATTCTCTCTAACTTCCACTGATTACAATGTAGCCAATGTATTTGTAGATTACTGGAAATATTTATTTATCTATTCACTGAACTTTAATGTAGGCTTACTGGTTTTCTAGTGACTGTAAGAGACGCCTTATAGAAACACCTTTGCTTTTGCAGCAACCACATATGACACAGGCACTGGTTTTATTTTGGTATAATTTCGTTTGTGCCATTGCTGTGTGAAGCTTGTGGAGGATTGAGGTTCCAAAGGGTTGCCTTTCACTTGCATGAAGTCAAATGTCTTGAACAAGCCAAGCCAATGATGTGGAAGCAAAAGACTGTAGTGCAGGGGTGTCAAACTCATTTTGGTCCGGGGGCCGCATACAACCCATGAGGACCTCAAGCGGGCCGCATTAGTAACATTATCGCAAAAAAAAAACATAAAGCAGAGGGTTAGTTTTCAATACTATCGCATTATCTTTTCAGCATGTTTTAAAAGTGTGTTGAATATGTAGAAAACAATGCAATACTGATAATCCTATGCAACATTTCATTGATTTCATTCATTCATTGGCAACTGTCAATTAATAAAATAGTGGACAGTTCATTTTGGCGGGGGGTCTGGGGGTCTTCCCCCAGAAAATTTTGTATTTCTTAGATGTAATTTCCTGCATTTTAACACATTTTAATGTCCCGTTTCCCGTTTGAGCTCAATACGAACCAATACAAATACAGTTATATTTATTATTTAATTAAAACCAATACCAATACAATACGAATAAGAAGTATTAACATTTGACATCTATATATGAGGTCTATGTATGAGCTTTATCAAATGCCTGTCACAGTACAAATTCACCATTTATACTAGAAGTCTGATGTGCACTTTACTACAAATACAGTGTAAGAGAGAGAGAGGACCATTGGGTTAATGTCATGCAGGTCTCGATTCTGCCCCCAGTGGCGTAATTGCGCATTTCTTTGTTTAAAACATTTTTTTTTTTTTTTAAATAAAACAATTCCTCCGGACCGGATCGAACCTTCTGGCGGGACGGATGCGGCCCGCGGGCCGTATGTTTGACACCCCTGCTGTAGCGCTACAGGTGGGAATGTTTACATTTGGCATCTGTTACCATCACATGGATTTAATGCTACAAATATGATAATCATGTGGATTTAATGCAACGTGTGATAAGTGACTTACCCTGCTGTGGGCCTAAATAAGCACTGCTGCTCTTGTTCTACAAAATTATGAGGTGCCTGCTTCCTACATTGGTACCTAGGCTTTACCCTCTAGCTCATATATCTGGCTACAAACACAGCATATGATGTTGTGGATGTAGCCTTCCTTAGCCTGTTGCAGACCTTTTTGTCAACTTTTATCTTATATTTTGCTGTTTCTCAACAAATTGCTAGTGATTTCTATGGGCAGAGCCGAAATTGACTGGGGTGAAAACATGTCGCATGTCATTCATTCTAATGCTGAGAACCTGGAATACGTGAAAGCGGAGTTTGCGGAAAGGTCAATAGGGTCGTAGCACTGCTTTAACGGTGCAATTTGCTGACGAAGCACGACCAGGATTTCAAACAGTTTTCTTTGATTTTCTTGCGACCCTGCAATTGCACGATCGTGAGGTGAAATCGCTTGTCGTTACCCCATGTACACTGCACGATGCGAGACTCACGATTGACCTGCGATTGAGCAAGAAATCGGCCCGACTTCCAAAAAGTCATGCGAGTGCCAAATCGGGGCAAAAGTCGCACAGTGTAAGCCCAGCTTTAGGCTGACTTAACCACAAACAATCTTCTTATAATCCACTTTGTTTACAGGCGATAGTTTGCCATGCATTTCGCCAGCATGTCCAAACTCATTGATTCGACACAGTGCAACCAGGGCCGTAACAAGATATTTTCAAATACCGCGGTCAACTACTGCATGCTATACATTTCGTTTTTCATTAATCACTGCCTTGAGGATAAATGGGGGGTGACGTAGGCTTATACATACTGAATTTATTGGCAAAAGGAAAAGGATAACGAGCTCTCCAAGTCTTTCCTCCAGATAGAAGGAGTGCATCTGGTTAATCCTTTTAAGGCTTCATAGAACATCACTGAATCTAAAGCACTCTCCTCCGAGTCAAGGTTGAAGTTATAATGTAATGTAATGTAATGTACGCCCTGACGAAGGCCAGACGGCTGAAAACGGTCTGCGTTTTTAAGTTTGTCTACCCCAATGTAGAATATAGGGTTTTTATTTTATTTTTTTATTACTGGCTGAGTATATCAATGGTGGAATCAGTTACCATTTGCTACAAGAACAGGGTCATCCCTCTCAACCTTCATTAAGCTAGTGAAGACTCATCTCTTCCGAAAGAGCTTTTCTGCATAACATTACTAACTCTACTCTCCTCTACTCATGGGTACTAACCTGCACTACACTTCATAGGTCCTCCACTATTTTTTCTGCTCTTTATCTGTTCTACATTATCTGTATACTGCTGTACTCTGTACATGCACGAATGTCCTCATTGTACGTGATTTGGTCGAAGTGTCTGCTAAATGCATTGTAATGTAATTAATATATCAACCAATGTCAACAGAGGGTAAGTATTTCTGGTCCAAAAATGATGGCAAATTCTACATGAATAGAATATTCCAATTCAAAGGATACCAAATATCGTTTTGCTTTATTTACTCTACCACCACCTTTGACCCTTTTAGGCCAATTCAGTTGAACAACTCACATTTAGTAGGCCATTTTAAAGGCTATGTGTCCCCCATGTGACTAATCTGTAGAAATTTGATTTTGCTTAATTTAACCGAGAGGCAGAGCACTAAGTTCCGTACAGCGCCTCCTCGCAGAATGCATTTTTAGCTATTTTGGAGGCTTTTGTCCACATGCATTACCCTAGCTCTGAAAGAAACTAGCCAATTTGTAGCTTTCCCTTTACACTTTCAAATGGTAACATTTATTCTGACATCAACTTATAGTGTCATGATACGAAAAACAATGCAGTCCTCAAAAGTTGGTTTTACATGAAAAACACTTTAGGTTGTCTGACTTCATAGTGATGCTGCTTTCACCTCCATTATCAACGTAGGTGACCTCAGACCCCAATTCTGAATAGATCTGTGTCAAAACTTTTGATCTGCACCCTATAGTGGCTGAGATATGATGACTGTGACAACCTACCCGTGTGACAACCAACCCCGCTCTCCCCTACTAGAACACAATTTCATAGGGGAAATGTTGTAAGAAACATTGAAATTCGACTAACATCTGTCATTCATAGAATCAGTAAAATGCCTTGGTATTATAGGCCTATATATTGCCAATTAGATTAATATAGCCAATTAGATTTCCCTATTATGTACCTTCTTCAGCCAATAGCAGCAAATGCTTTAATTTTATAGTCAATTGCCAAACGGCTTGAAGTTAAGGCCCTCAAATGACTAAATGATCTGTTTGGCTAGTAAATAGGACAACTTATACTTTGACTCGTGGTGAGTGTATGTTTGGCTCATTGATTGTATAGTAGGGCTGCACAATTAATCTAAAATAATCGAAAATGGTGATAAAATTTTGAAAGTCGTGATTTCAATCGTGATTTAATCATGGCAATACTGACCTACCTTTGAGAGCGTCCTTGAAGCCAGAACGTACTGACAGGCTGCTCATCCCGTATACAATTCATTCTTGGTTGTATCTCATCTTGTTATAATTTTTTTTTTTAAATCTGCAGAAAATCATAATAATAAAAAAAATTATAATCATGATTACGATTTTGTCCAAAATAATCATGATTATGATTTTTTCCATAATCGTGCAACCCTATTGTATAGCCTATTATCTAATATATAATCAAAGGTTTGGCTATAGGCGAGTACATTTAGGGTTTAACCCCAAAAAAATTGATACAAAAGTTTTTTTATGGATTCTATTACTATTGGACCAGCTAAATGACATACTAAAAATCTAGTAAAATCTGACTTTGGGAAATGAGTTTTTTCAACATGGCTGCCATAGGCTTATTATAAGGGTCAAGAGACACTCCAGGTGAATAGGCCAAAACATTTAGCTTGCCGATATCACCATGAAACTTAATCCGGTGATTACTCACATATTTGTGAGAAAAAAATGTATTGCAAGTTTTCTGAAATAATATGTTTTAATATGGTAATTGGACTATATCTAATTAAATATGCATTAAATTTCAAAATGCAAAACCTCAAAATCTGAAAAAGCCAAGCTCAAAATTACTCTTTTATTTTGTTTCTAGTAAGCCAGAAGATATCTTCAGAAGAGATTATGGACATCTCTTTTTGTTTCGTAGTAAATCTAAAAATCTTTGTGCAGACACACCAGCTAGCATTTTTTTAAAAAAAACATTATTATTTAACATCTCTCTTAGATAAATAATTGAGTTTTATGTGTCTCAAGTTCTTCCAGACATTCTTTGAGTCTGGTGGTATCATTGTTAGCATGTATCAAGGGCAAGGTCAGCTGTCCTCAAATCATAGCCTCTCCACAGAGGTGTCCTAAGGGCTGGTGCTGGGACTCCTATTTGCCATGTACACCACATCACTGGGCCATGTTATCTGTTCTCACAGCTTCTCATACTACTGTTACACCGATGAAGCACAGTTACTTTGTGCCAGATGACTCCACGGTCACACACATTTCCGCTTGCCTCTCTGAACTATCCACAAGTATGAAGGAATGCAACCTTCAGTTGAGCCTCGCCCAAATGCACTGCTGGTGATCCCAGCCAAAGATTTAGGTTGCCATGATATCGAGCTCAATATGGATTCTGCTACTGTTGCCTCAAATAAGGCCACAAGAAATCTAGGTGTCATTGTTGATGACCATCTATCATTCTCTGACCACATAGCCTCAGTTTCCCAGTCATGTCCTCTTTCTCATGCCCTAATTGAATACAAGGCCCTGACCCTTGCCTATGACGCTACAACAGGCCCTACTCTGGCTTACCTGAAAGCTATGCTAAAGCCCTATGTCCTTTCAGGACATTGTCTGTCTCCAGTACCAACCGTTTCACCTTGCCCTCTACTTACACATGTAGTGGCTCCTGTCTATTCAGTTCAGCTGCTGAAAGACCCAAAATACCTAGTGACACCATGATTCATCACTGATGATGTGCCCTGACAAAACAGCACATGGATATTATCATAGCAGTAGTGTCTTTATCCACCCAAACAGCACTCCAAACAAACAGATCCTGAAAACATGTTAGTTCATGCCAATGTAATTATCATGTAGTAACCTTTATTTTTTAAAACTTTGATCTTGAAAATGACACCTTTCCTGAAGTCAGATTTTCCTAGATTTTTAGTATGTTATTAAGGACACTTAGAGGTAACAAAATCAGTTGAAAAACCTTTTGTATCAATTTTTTTGGGGTTAGGTCTTTTTTTTGCATAGATGTACTCGCCTACTACTAAGATTAACATATAGCCATATTGGCTGGTGATTAATGGGCTAAAGTTTATGTAGAAGACCGATTTCCCGTAGGGCCTACACCTTGGCATTTTACTGGTGTTATGGATGTGAAACAAAATGATCTTCCATGGACCTTTCCCCTATATTTTAATTAATAGAGTATGGTAGTTCAATGTGCTTTGAAGAGCAGGAGAATCTGGTGAAATAAAAGATTTGCCCGATATCCTTAACTGGTCTGGCGCAAGCAATGTAAGGTCAAGCAGGCTCTCAGATGGGCCCGCTGGCGGTCTGGTTGCTTCGCCATGGTGCCGTCGACAGCATTTTTTATACCGGGCTGGGGTGCTGGACACTGTCACCTTTTTTTTCTTTGTCACGTTTGCAGGTCTGTAGATTGTCTTGCGACATTGTTGACAACTTGTAATGAGTAAATATGTCAAGGAAGAGAGAGACAGAGAGACAGAGACAGAGACAGAGACATTCGGTCACTGATTTTTTTTTTAAAAAGGGCGGTGGCTCCATTAAGGATCCAAAAAAACCAAAGCGGCTCTTTTACCATGGGAGAAGCTGTGCATGAGAGACCGCTACCAACAAAATATCTACACCTGACTGTTATTCTAAGAGGCACAACTCGAAATTCCTCATGCTGAACTTTTACAGGACGCGGCAAGCACTAGGCCTACATGCTTGCAGACATGAGCAATACTCCAACGCATATAGCGAGAGTAGGCTAGGCTAGTCGTTAGTTTGTCTTCAAAATGCATTTCCATCACACGGAAAAATGAGCAAAATGGCACAGCCTGGAAAGATTTAAATGGTTCGGGAACATGACTGTTGCTTGTGTTCTATGCAATATGTGAGGTTTTTGGTGTTAGAAATGTGTAGAAATGTGTGCAATAAATATCACCCTTCTGGTTGCACTGCATTACTGTTGCGATGGCAAAATAACTTCTAATGTCCGCCCTTTCCTTTTTTGTCGTCGCTGAGGCTTATAAAGCTCACATTCATCATTAACACCCATGCAGTTTGAGTTGAGGGCTTTCAGCACCACCAGCACATGGACCACTGCTTCCACTTGAAACTAACTGGCCGTCTTATGTAGGCCTACCATCACTCTGTTGCACCCAATATCGGCAACATGGGTCGTCATAGCTTCAAATAAATATCGGAATCTCTCATATCATAAACAAAACAGACAGTTTAAAATGTTTTTTTTTTTTTTTTTAATTAATGCTACCACTGTGTAGGCCTAGTATATTGAAATATAAAGTTATTCAATATAGATTTTCGGAAATCATGCTTCTTATGGTAAATACTGGAAGATGATGTCATCAGTCAAGCTTAATTTTTTTATTTTATGTCTACAGAAAACAACAGAAGATGCGTGGACAAGATTCAAATGCTCAACAGGGTCTTCTTAGTACTTTTGAGGTAAGGGATTGTGTGATTTGGTAAGCTTACATCAATATGTCCATGCTGAGATTTTTACTATGGTTATTACGGTGTGTGTGTGTGTGTGTGTGTGTGTGGTGACACAGCAGGCGACTTGTGATAGCCTTGTTGGTACGTAGAATGCGGGTGTACAGAGTATGAATGTATGTGAAAGTGAGCTATATACATGAGTGATTCTACGATTCCCCTACGCTTTTGGCAAAAGCAAAATGTCAATTATCAGTATTTTTTTTCAACTAAATGACCTAGATGTTGACATAGTGTATATATTTAAGTTTCCAAACAAACAAATTGCCAAGCTTAATCTTAAATCATTTGATAAATACTCTAATGAAAGCGATCATTTGCTTAATTATTTTGTCAACAGTGTTATGGACAAATACTATGTCATTTCAAACATATATAAAAATACTACAGAGTTGAAACAATATATGTTTGAAAGTGCTTATGTCCCTTAGCAGTAATGTTGTCATTAATCTGTGCAACTGAAAATGTGATTGTTGAGCTTCATAAGTAGGATTTTATGAGTCACTGTGATACAGACTGACACATTTTTCATCATAAATCCCTGTAACGTCTGATTTGAATATAGTCACCCTCCTTACACAAGACTTCCTTCTCCAGAGATAATCCCTAGTGTATGTTCATAGGATTTTTCCAACACATAAGGGATCAATAGCGCAAAAACACTTTCAAAACAGTCAACGGTGTTACGGTCAACAGTGCAGGGGAACAAGTCGGCACTTTTTTAGGAGAAAAAACAGAGCAGACAAACCCATCTCCCTAGAACACAAATTATTTTGTTTGTTTGTCTGTCAATATGGATATAAATTGGCAAAAACATACTCTTCCTCAACTGTCATCAGTGTTGCCAGATTGGGCTGGTTCCCGCCCAATTGGGCTGCTTAGGATGGCCGTGTGCGGGTTAAAATGGCATCTATCAGAAAAACCTTCCCACTGCCATATAAATCAATAGAATTGGGCGGGTTTTTAGGGCGGATTTTGATCATTTTTTGGGCTGGAAATCATCAGCCTCATCTGGCAACCCTGACTGTCATACTTAATTGTAACACCATTGACGGTAACACCGTTGACATTTCAGCCATTTTTATGGTGTTGTGCTAACTGAGGACCTCAGAAGTTCCACCACAACACCTTAATCAATTCATGTATCTGTATGCTTTATCTGTGTTTTTCTACATGTGATTTCTAATTCAGATTCTTATGAATATGTTGATAACACAGTTGACAGGCAATTTTCCCGCTATGAGAACATGAAAAAGAATGGATTAAATTATGGAAGGATGGAGCTCAAAATTTACCAAAAATTCTTCCCGTATCCTGCCAAAGAGGTTATGACATCACGTGATGTTATTCGTATGGCCTAAGACCAAACCACTACTGATTTATGGAGGAGGTTTCAGACCGTGACACAGTTAACACAGTTTTCGTGGACACACACAAAATGGCAAATTTCATGTATAATGGAAAGGACAGTGGTCTTTCTGACAGTTTTGTCATATTGTGATGATTACTGTGAATCAACATTTGCAATTGTCTTGGGCAAAACAAGTTTCTTTACATGCTAATATGAAGACTGAATCTGACATTTGGAAAACAGGACGGCATGAAAACGCCCAAAACCAGTATTAAATATTCATTCTTGCTGAGGGAAATAAGGCTATGTCTACACTTTCTGTATTATATGAAAGATAAATGTTTTCTAATGTCCAAAACATCATTGGATGCAGTTAATAGTTAGTGGAATTGCCAAATAAAATCCACGGACTTAAAATTGTAGGCGAATTAGAGAATCACTCACATATATGGTTAATGTGTGGAATGATGTGTGTAATGTCTTGTGTGTAATGTCTTCTGTATTTATGTAAATATGCTACTTGACACCTTAATTTTCCCCTGGGATCAATAAATGATACTCTACTCTCTACTCTGCTCTCTACTCTCCTATTATGGTTTAGACCAAATTAATTAACCTAGTAGGCTATATTGACCAGGCATTAGTTCCGACCAATATCCAAACCCCAACTCTTTTGAAGTTTGGACACAAAAGTGTGAACAATTTACAAAATTGACATAACAAAATACTGTCATTGTCAAAACATCTGATTCTTACATTATATGAGAACAGGACAAAGAAAACATGTCAGCTGCCAAACTGACAGAAATTATTGTTTTGGGGGGTATTCATGAACACGAAAAAATAACACATCTCAAAAGAGTTGGGATGGGGGCAACAAAAGACAGCAAATATTGAAGAAGACAAAAAAAAAAAAACAAAGGACAAAACTTAACAGTTAATTACATTAACCGATTTTTATTTTAAAAAAAAAACAGTGTTAATTCCTGTTTTGGATATGATTTCAACAGCTCAAATGGTAGGTGTATGTTTCATCATGTTTCATAGGGTTTTCCTTTCTATAGTGCTTGCAATAGGACAGGTCTTGACCACAAGTCGGCCATTTTATCACCTGGTTGTCCTTATGATGGAGCTTAATGGATCCGGCCATTTTATCACCTGGTTGCCCTTATGGAGCCTTTGCATCTTTATTTCTCAGTGACACAGGCTCTCTGTGATGGGTATATACATGGGACAGTCATGTTTTCAGTCAATATTATTCATTTTGAAATATTCTTACATGTCTTATTTTATATTATTCTGATGTTTATTGCATTTCACTGATACTGTTCCAATTAATTTGATTTTATGTTGCAGTTATCAGATTGGGAATGAGCACATAGGCCTATGTCCACCAAAACAATATTTTTTCTTGGTTTTAAGTTAACGGATAATATGTTGTCTTTACACTATTCTCCATCCAATGACTGGGTTGAATGTTTTGAAAATGAGAGCATTTTGATTGTATTAACAGTTTACCAAGTTTGTACATACCCCAACTCCGGTGAAGTTGGGACGTTTGGTAAACTGAGAATACCGTAAAATGAAAATGCTATCATTTTCAAAACATTCAATACATTCCTTAGATGGAGAATAATGAAAAGACAACATATCAAGTGTTAAAACCAAGAAAAAAATATTGCTTTAGGGGACATATGTACTTATTTCTAATTTGATAACTGCAACACGTTTCAAATACACTCGCCTCCAAAAGAGTTGTCGCCTATCCATCTGTTTGGAATAACAGCTAATAACCTGACTTTCAATTAAACACTTGGCTTCAGAAGTCACTCATATGAAAGCTACAACCCTCCCGAATGAAAATGTATGTACAAAAATACATTTCATGCACCAACGAAAGATTGACCATTTATTGAACACAGACAGGGCAGATTTTCACAAGACAAAAGTTTTGTCGCCTATCGAACATAATATGAAAATGAGCAGATAAGTCACTTCAAAACACTTCAAATACGCAGATTGGGTGTCATACTTAATCACTGAATCACTCTCACCTCTCCAGAAAATCAACTTTGGCCTTAGGTGTATGTTTATGGTCATTGTAATCATGGAAAGCAACACAATGAAAATCAATGGAGTTCAATGAGAGATGGTGACATATTCGCTATTCGTAGAGCAATACATGTTTAACTTCATGATGCAATCAATGATAAAAGCCCTCAAACACCTGCAGCATGCATGCAGCTCCTCATAAGAGCTGTATCTGTACCATGTTTCACGTTATGCACCATTTCTCTTTTTTCATATTCTTCATCTCCAACACCATATAGTTTTGATGCTATCAGTTCTAAAATGGTTGATCTTGGGATCTTGACTTCAGAGTATGAGTCCCATTAGCCTTCATTTTTGTCAGAATTAGGCCTGACATACTCTTGGCTGGCTTTTTTGAGACAGGACAGTGGGAGAGACTTCTTTGGTGTTAAAGGTGAAGAATTTGGAATAAATACATGGTGCCTAAAGTCAAACATGGGAGGGATACAGCTCTTATGTGGAGCTGCATGCATGCTGCTGGTGTGTGAGGGCTTTTATCATTGATTACATCATGAAGTTAAAATGTATTGCTCTACGAATAGCAAATATGTCACCATCTCTCATTGAACTCCATTGATTTTCATTGTGTTGCTTTCCATGATTACAATGACCCTAAACATACACCTAAGGCCAAAGTTGATTTTCTGGAGAGGTGAGAGTGATTCAGTGATTAAGTATGACACCCGATCTGCGTATTTGAAGTGTTTTGAAGTGACTTATCTGCTCATTTTCACATTATGTTCGATAGGCGACAAAACTTTTGTCTTGTGAAAATCTGCCCTGTCTGTGGTCATTAAAGGGTCAATCTTTCTTTGGTGCATGACATTTATTTTTGTACATTCATTTTCATTCGAGAGGGTTGTAGCTTTCATATGAGTGACGCCTGAAGCCAAGTGATTAATTGAAAGTCAGGTTATTAGCTGTTATTCCAAACAGATGGGTAGGCGACAACTCTTTTGGAGGCGAGTGTAAGTTGGGACGGGGGATCAGTGAAATGTTATGAACATCCAAATAAGATAAAACAAAAAGGAAGATTGTTTCAAAATGAATTGTGCTGATGTACAATTTGAGTGTCCAGGTATAAGACACTCACAGAGAGGCTGAGTCACTCAGAATTAAAGATGCAGAGGGAACAATTACCATAGTTATTACATAAAGTTTTGAATTCCCTTGATTTACCGTGATTGAGTGTATATAAGACATTTTTGTCATTAAAATCATTGTATAGGTTCATCACATCATGAAATATATATTGGCTGTAGTCTCACTCTAGTACTCAGAGAATTACAGCTGGTTAAAAATTGACCATATTAAGGACGCTTCATGTGTCCAAATGATAGAGGGGTTTAACATTCTCCTGTTCACCCGAGCTCACTTGAAATATACCCAGAAGACATGGGAAACTGTAATTTGTTTACAGAAGTCAGCAGAAGTTGCAGAAGTCAATTCTTTTTGAAAATACAAGAGTCTTGCACATTCTGTACTACATTGAAAATTGACCATGCAACTTGTGTTAGTGCTAACTTCAAAAGTCAGCCTCCATGATGGCATGGGTTGCAGTAGTACATTGGTTAAGCTGTTCTAACTCACCTGTAGAATACAGTACTGAATGAAATAAATGGGTTTTAAACAGCATGAAAAGCCACTCGTGCTTTACCTTTGGAGGGAGATCTTCAATTACTGCCACATAGTAAGGACAAATTGCATTCTCTACTATGCTTTAACAGTTTAACTCCAACATAAGGACCAGCAGGACATAAAATGGCTGACTTTTGGTCAAGACCTGCCACACTGTAAGCACTACAGAGAGGAAAACATTGCAAAACATGACAAAATACACATACCATTTAAGCTGTTCAAATCATGTCCAAGATAGGAATCAACACTGTTTTTATATAAAAGCATCTCATCCGTTAATGCTATTAATTGTTAAGTTTTGTCATTTGTTTTGTTTTTAGTCTTCCTCGACATTTGCTGCCTTTTATTGTCTCCGTCCCAACTCTTTTGAGACGCCTTGGATTTACATATTCAGGAATATCCACCCAAACAATAATTTTGGTCAGTTTTGATGGCTGATATATTTTCTTTGTACCTTTCTCCATCTAATGTCAGACCCAGACTTTTTGAAAATGGCAGTATTTTGTTATTATTCACAACTAACCTTGCGTCCCAACTTCTATGGAGTTGGGGTTTGTAACTACAGTCTACATTATGCTGACCACATACAGACAGTGTTGCCAGATTGGGCGGGTGCCCGCCCAATTGGGCTACTTTGGATGAGCGTCTGCTGATAAAAATGGGAAAAATTGGCTGTTTTTGGCCCATAGAAGTCAATGTAATTTGTAGAATTTGGGCGAAATTTCGCGCAATTTGGTAGTTTCTGTGAAAATTTTGGGCAGGATTTGGTCAGACACATTTGGCAACACTGCATACAGACATAACTGTGTTGTAATCACAAAACAGCTGCAGAGGGGCGGAAAATTCCCTGAAATTTTCCATGGAAAATTTTGGGAATTTTTAAATGGTTAACTTTGCATAGGAAGTACGGGAATTAATGAGAATCAACTGAAATGTTGCAACATAACTAACATTTTAGTGTATCTGGTTTTCCAGTAAGGTGTACACTGACACAGCACATTTACATAGCACATTTAGCACAAATGTACAGTATAATCCATTATTAGTGTATCGAAGCAGACAGCAGTCTTTTTTTCAGCATTTTTCTTCAGAATTGGGCACGTAGCACAGATTGCAACATAAATCTGTGTTTGGTCTGCCTAGATGTAGTGTTTTTACTTTAATATTATACTGTACAGTAAATGCAATATCCTTTTTCTCATTATAGCCACACAATTGACCACATTTAGTTATGTGGCTGAAATGTGTAGCTTCAGTATTCTGTATATGGTATGTTGTCAGCATATTGTATATAACTTGATTAACATAAATTTGATTCATTTAGCATTCACAGTGTGTTTTGTGATGTCTTTAAAACTTCCACTTTGAGAATTCCCAATTTATTCCTGGTAATTCACGATTGAATAGTCCCCCATGGAAAGTTTCAACCTTTGGAAATTCCCGGAATTTAGCAACCCTAATGATAAGCACTGACTCGGAAACTAATGCCGGGGACTACTTGACTGGCAAGCCAAACTATAACATGAAAAGTGTAGTCTGGGACCATATCATTAGCAAGGAAAGTCACTTAGGGCGCACGCAAGGAATTGAGAAATATGAAATGTTTCTTAGTGGGATTTTTTTTTGATGAGTAAATAGTATACATCTTCTCTTTCAAAAGTCACTTGCACTCTAACCTTCTTGGTGCTTCCAGTCCAGGGCCTCGTTTCCCGATAACGATGGTTCTTAGCCTTACGTGTGTCGTTAACCAGTGATCCTACGAATGTTCTTAGATTTCCTACAACTGTTTCCCAAAGACACTCGTACAGTACATGAACGTGCGTGCACAGTCTCTATGATCATTCGTAGCGTCGCTCTTAAGGATCGCTGTCCACATATGTGGTGCTGAAGTGTCCTCGGAGTGAACTGCGCCGTCATGCTGCTAAACCATTTACAAAATGTAAGGCGTGTGTCAGTATCAAAAGTTGTTTTCTATAAGGGTGGGACTACATTTGTAGCAGTTTGCAACTATCGACAGGAGTTATTGTTGGCAAATGAAATAAAATGCACACACACAATGAAATCATGCAAAACCATGAGCTACGCCGTTAAACCAGACAAAGCGCGTGCAGTTGGCTACCGTGCTTAATATTTAAGAAGACAAGTAGGCCTAGGAGTTCCAAATTGGGATGCGCATTTGGGGAGCGGCGCGCAAAGTACCGCGCACTCAAGGCTTTAACAACTGTGAGGAACATTTTGCACGGCAGTCTGCTGTTATTAAAACAAAAAATCTACACGAATCCCCATCGCTGCCTTTTTTATGTCATAGTTTACCCTTAGCCTACAACTATCGTGTATTTTCTGCGTCGCCTTCCCTTTCTTAGTGAAAATGAAAGAGGGCGCAACGACTCGCTGACCGTTTTTCTTTTTTTTAATGTTTCGGTAGTGGCCTTCCGACATCACCACTCTTGTCTCTGGTCGCCGAAGCCCCCTATTTATTTTGCGTGTGGATGCAGTGTTCTTGTTCACGAAGCACCCACACAAATTATGATTGATCACAGTTTAATAATGCCCTGATTTATCAAACACAGCTGAACTATTTTACTGCCAGTAAAATATTTCCCAAACACATTGCTTTTATTTTATACACTTACACAATTAATGTTACCTTCTTATTTTCGTTACAGTGTCAACTGTGGTGCCATGATATGTACACTCCCCTCTTAAAACATCAACTTGAAGCGCGAGTTTCCTCTTTTCTTGTGGGTGTCTCCACTGTGCCATGCCATTCGCGTTTTAAAACAGCAATCTTATGCGCAAGTTTCTTCTTTTCCCTTCATATCCTGTGGGTGTCTCCACTGTGCCATGCCGTTACGATCAATCTTAGCGCGTTAAGACTACCCCAGACCACTCGTGGATTTCTCTTAGAGTTACGTGTCAACCTGCGATGGTTCTTTGCTAAGTTGGCTTTGGGAAACGCTCCGTGAGCTCTACGATGGTGTTACGTGTGAACTTAAGTAGCACGTAGCGTTAAGTAGTACTTAAGGCCCTTTCGGAAACGAGGCCCTGGAGAGTAGCCAATGGAAAGCAAACTTGTCCACTTCAGAAAGACTAGGCCAGGGATGACTGGAGCACTCAGATACTTTTCAGTCATTTTATTGTGGTGCAAACATAATGACTGACGTTTCGACGCAGTGCACGTCTTCTTCGAAGCAGTGCACATTTAGTCAAACCATACTGACATCACTGACCAGAAAATAAAGACATCATTCCCTCACTCCACCATTGGTTGTTAGTGAGGGGTGGGTCAAAAGCAATCAACCAGTAAGGACACATTTGTGAAATAAATGACGTCTTGTAATGTGAAATAAATTGAAAAAACCAAAACACCATACACCAAAGTGAAATATAAAAACATTCATAATAGACTCAGAGAAAGCATGTAAGGCATAATTCTTCATTGAGACCATTACAGGCTCCAAATGTATGTATTGAAATGTTAAAAGTATGTATGCTTCACGTTTGAGTAGCAGTTTTATCAAGTCCCCATCTCTTGAGGGAGGCATAATTTTGTCAATGCCCCAAAATCATAGGCGGCGCTACAACAAGACTCTTGGGGAAGCAAAAAAAAAAAGGGGGGGGGGGGGTGCAAACGTCATCGGAGAGACTGTGGTGGTAGGAGGGTCTGGGGGCACTGTATCAGTCGCCACGCGAGGCCCTAACCGCGACTTTTGATATATTATCTGCATGACATTATATGATGTTGAAACAAAATTATGAACAACTAAAACGGAACATTTCCATGTGCAACTACGGGTCTTCATGCTTGTGCGCCAACGGAACTCTCAAACACGACAGGCACACGCACGCAAGCGCACACACACACACACACACACTGGAGGCAGGAGAGGAAGACGGCTATTTGCCAGACCATGGACTATTATCTCCCAAAAATGTCTCGAGCAATCAAATCATACACCCGACTGTCCACACCTTTGTTTCTATTGACATTTTCATGCGCTAGGTCACTCTACCTCAGACCGGTATCAAAACTCGCAATCAAACTCGCAAAACTAATGACGAGGCAAAATGCGCACACACGGGGGGAAGACAGGAGAGCAAATAAGCCAGCTGATTGACCATACCATGCCCAAAAATATCATATGGGGCTCTCATATCCAACAGGCTGTCTTCAGATGTCAGTTTTGCAGCCCAAATATGCTGTAATTTTTAATTTCTACACTGTGTGCAGAATTATTAGGCAAACATGTTTTTTCACCATATTGTCCATTTTATGCATATTTTCCGACACCAACCTTAATGAACATGAAAACCTATTGGATTTAAGCATATGTAGGGGTAATCCCACATTTATTGGACGTGAGGAATATTCTTCCTCACATAGGGGCACCAAAATATGTAGGGTCAACTACAATTAATGGGTACGACGTTAAATGTAAGGGAAGTACAGTAATGTAATTATAATTACATTAATAAGTATACAATTCTTATACAGTTCCAAATATGTAATGTGTTATTACTATATGTGAGGAATAAGAGTATAAGAAATGATGCATGAAGAGTGTGTTAAACTCTTCACGCTGGGTATCAATAATGTGTATGTGTGTACTTATGGAATCGTCAATTGTCTAATTAATGATTGCATAAAACACGGTTCATGACCGTCTCATAAAATCATGACCATTATTGACTAATAATCTGAAGGTTTTGTGTGAATTCTTTTCTGGTTGACTTCGTAGAAATTGTTCAAATAAGACAAACACAGTTCACCACAATGCACATTTATTGTAAAAGCATCATCCGGTCATAACACTGATACAGCCAATGTGACTTGCAGGGCATAAGAACTTAGGTAAAATATACAATATATACACGGGGTATGAGAGGATGCGCTATGCGTGTGTGTGTGTGTGTGTGTTTGTGTGT